>NC_133531.1:86570580-86874280 GCF_048544455.1 Silene latifolia | reverse complement strand
CAGAACCTATCAGATATATCAAGTTAGTTGCAGGAAGAGCAACATCCAACAGAGTACCAAGCTCAGCATAAATCTTTCTTGCATATTCACATGTCTGAAACAAGTGAATATGATTTTCAATCCCCTTACCACAGAGTAAACAACAAGATCGCATCGCTATGCCTAGGGACAGCATCCTCTCCTTGAGCAGAAGAGCCTCTCTAGCCACAAGCCAAGCAATAAATTGATGTTTAGGGATACACTAAGGATTCCAGACCTGTTTATGCCATGATACAGTCTGGAATTTATGTCTGAGAAGTTCATAACCACTTTGAATTGTGTAGCCTTTAGTATCTAACACCCACTGCCCATTGGAATAACCAGCAGCCAGTTTATCCTTGATCCTACAAACTAACTTCCAACCCCAACTGATATCAGTCCCAGGTTGATAATCATCCCAGTTTTGGCCCTTTAAATAAATTTGGTTAACCCACTTCACCCAAAGTCTATCTGGATTGGAATAAACCCACCATACTAACTTGCCCACGGCTGCAATGTTCCAGATATGACTATCTCTAAGACCCAGTCCCCCTCGGACTTGGGGAGCAGACTTTCTCCCAACTCACTCTTGGGCATCTGATAAAGTCAGGCCCTCCATCCCAAAGATAATTTCTACAAATGGAATTGACTTTGTTGAGCACACCCTTAGGTATAACAAAGATATTCACCCAGTAATTGCAAAGAGCAGTAAGAACAGAGGACACTAACACCAATCTCCCAGAGTATGACAATTTTTTTGAACCAAAACTTCTTATACGAGTGATTAGTTTCTCCACCAGAATACTACAGTCCAACTTAGACATTCTACCACAGGTAATGGGAACTCCCAGATACCTGAATGGCAGGGAGCCTTCATGGACCCCAGAAATTTGCAGAATCTCAAGCTTAATATCAGTAGGGACCCCATTAAAAAAAGCATTAGTCTTGGTAGGATTCATCTGAAGACCAGAGGCATGAGAAAAGGTGGAAAAGGATCTCAAAATAACCATAATAGACTTCATATCTCCTTTGCAGAATAGTAAAAGATCATCAGCAAACATCGGGTGGGACAATCTCAAGGGACTACAAAGAGGATGGAATTTGAAAGGGAAAGTAGCAGTGGTATAGGCTAATATCCTACTCAAATACTCCATAGCTATAGTGAAAAGAAGGGGAGACAGGGGATCTCCATGCCTCAGCCCCTGAGCCCCCTTGAAATGTCCAAAAGACTCACCATTAAGAACAAGAGAGTATGAAGCAGTTCTTGTGCATTCCATGATTAGATGAATAAAGAAAGGAGGGAAATTCAAATAGTTGAGCATTTGTTCCAAGAAATCCCAATTAACTGAGTCATAGGCTTTTTTTAGGTCAACTTTGAGCATGAATCTAGGTGACACAGACTTCCTCTTAAAACATCTAATCACATTCTGACAAATTAGGATATTCTCCACAATACTACGACCTTTAATAAACCCACCCTGGCTATCACTAATAATATGGGGAAGAATTTGAGCTAGCCTGTTGCACAACAATTTTGAAATACACTTATAGACAACATTGCAACAAGAAATGGGTCTGAATTGTGTGACATTTTTGGACAGATCACATTTAGGGATTAAGGTAACCAAGGTATGATTGATTTGTTTTAAAAGATGACCATTGTGGAAGAAATCATGAATAGCCTCACACACAGAAGGACCCACAATGTCCCAGGAATCCCTAAAAAACCCACTGGAATACCCATCAGGCCCAGGAGCCTTATGGGGGGGGGGAATAGAAAATAATACCTGTTTTATCTCATCATTGGTGATGGGAGAAAGCAGGATAGCATGATGCTCCTCAGAACAAATATTACCCAGCTGAACCACATGTTGAGAGACCTTTGTAACAGATGAACTGGTGCCAAGCAAATCAGTGTAGAAATCAATAAAAGCATTCTGAATATGAGTGATATCTTCACACAGCACACCCTTATTATCCTCAATTTTCATAATTTTACTCCTCACTTGCCTTGTTTTGATCACACTGTGGAAGTATCTGTTGTTGCTGTCCCCTTTATCCACCCATGTGACTTTGGATTTCTGAACTAAGAAGGTATATCAAGCATCCTCCAGAAATCTCACACTGCTAGCAGCTTCAATTTCCATATGAATGAGATCAGGATTGTTGGGATCAATCCTTAACTTCTCCTGAATGGATTCAAGATACATCCTAGCTCTGGCAGCATTGTTCTCAATATCATCAAAGTCATGCCTATTGAGACTCTTTAGTGGCCCTTTAAGATTTTTCAGCTTATGAGTTAACTGGTACATTTTGGTCCCAGGCCAATATTTACTCCAATGCTCTTGGACACAAGACTTGAAGTCAACAGATTGACTCCACATGTTGAGATATTTGAAGCTTCTCCTCTTCTTAGGTCCATCACATTGTTCTTGCACCACACATGGTGTATGATCAAATGTGCCCTCACAATAAAAGTGAGCATAGGCAAGGGGATTTGCAGTGAGCCACATTTGATTCACTAAAACTCTGTCAAGACGGCTATACACTCTGGTGGAAGGATCTTGCTTGTTGCACCAAGTATAAAGAGATCCAGAAGCTGGACAATCCATCACTTCACACTCATCAACACAGCGTTTAAAATCATCTATTTCTTCCTCTGTGCTATGACCACCCAGTCTTTCATTGGGACTAAGAACAGTGTTGAAATCTCCACAAATAACCCAAGGTCCCTGAGTCTGAATTTTAATTTGAGAAAGCTTTACCCACAACTCTTTCCTTTCTTGAGTTCCATTGTAAGCATAGACCACAGTAAGAGTAAACTGAGACTTAGACTCCACATCCGTGGCTACTAAATGAATAAATTGAGCATCATAAAGAAGAATTTGAACATTGAACATAGAAGGATTCCAAATAATCCACACTCTACCCCCATGATGAAGGTGAGTGTTAGTAGTGACACACCAAGAGTTGCAGAAGTTGTTTTTAACAGCATTTAGAGACAAAGGCTTGACCTTTGTTTTAAGGAGGCCAAACAGTCCTATCTGGTGGTGATAAAGAAAAATTTTAATGCTATTTTGTTTAGATGGACTGTTCAACCCCCTCACATTCCAGAACCCCCAATTATGCATTACCCCCATCTGGAGGTAATACACTACCAATTGTCCCTATTGCAACTTTAGGGGTCAAGTTGTTCAGAGTTTCTAAAAGATTATGGGAGCCAAATTGCATAGCCTGATGTCCAGTCTCGACAATTTCTTGCCTACTCAGACGAATAATCTTGCGAGCAGGAGTATCAGCCATATGGTACTTCCCATTTCTAGACCAGGAGACTTCAAAATTGTTGGGTTTTTTAAAGGGGGTACTTACAGGGATATCCTCTTGAGTATTAAGGGGAGGTGACACAACGATGTGATAGAATGGTTTCGAGTCCGCTTTGGTCTCCATTGTTTTTCCCCACCGGGTTAACGTCTTACGAGGGATATCTTTCTTACCATCCTTTTGCCTTTCCTACACTTAGCGACTTCATGACCTACTCCTTGGCACTGAGTGCAGAGAAGTGGCTTCCATTCAAACTCCACTTTCAGAGAAATGGTACTGCCATCCACATCACGGAATTTGACTGACTCAGGGATAGGGTGACCAAAAGGAACATCAATCATCACTCTGGCAAAACTAAGATGAGTTTTCCCTTGGGTAGCATCATCACATCGAACAAATTTGCCCATGATACCAGCAATTCTAGGTAAACACTTCCCCCAAAACTTAAGAGGAAGGTTAAAAATTTTGACCCATACTGGTACTTCTTTGATAGCTTCTTTCTCCAGGGCTACACCTTCATCCCAAGGGCGAACAATTAACGGCTTATTGTCGAACAAAAAATGGCCTTGTTGCAGAATCTGTTGCCGGGCTTGGTTAGTGCGAAAACGTACCATGAAAACGCCATTAGCACAAAAGGAGATCTTATCAATGGGATAATTGGACCATAAGCGTTTGAGAAAACCTTCAACTACATCAACAGGCGGATTCGCACCAAGGATAAACCCATACACAGAATTTTTACAATATTCTAACTCTTCTTTCACATCTTCATCTGAGAACTACAGCAAGTCAGAGGGTTCCTCCGGAATGGTAGCCAACGGTTGCTTCCCACGGCGTCTGGTTTGGGTAACCCACTCTTCAGTAGGGGACAAAGAATCCAGATCATACGGGGGTATTCCGACCAATTGATTAACATCCGCCGTCTTCTGAACCTGCTCACAATCAGGGCCACCAACTACAACAGTAGTCGAGGACGAAACAGACGAAGATGCTTGATTATTTGGTACTTGTATTGGGTGATTTGAGACTAGAGGAGGGAATTGAATTGGATCAGTACAATCGATCGACATCGATTAATTTTTAGGGATTTTTTTTGGGATTTTTTAATTAGGGTTTATGAATTTTGGGGATTTTTTTGGATTCTCTCTCTCTCATCTCTCTATTTTTTTCTGTTTTCTTCTGTTTTCTTATTTTACACATAATTTTGCGTTTAATAAATTGTTTTCTCGGATTTACGCACCGTACTTTTATTTGTCATTTCAGGTACTTATTGGTAGCACTGTTGGCTACTGAAACCTCCTAGCTCACGCTGGTTTGGGGAGGTTTCCTTTTGCTACGCTTAAAGTCTTGTGAGTTTCCGAGTCCTTACTTCATGTCTTATGTAGTTAATTTATCGCATATTCCCGTTTTCCTTTTATTTCATTACATGATTTTGCACAATGGGGACATTGTGTGATTTGGTTTGGGGAAGGGTTTTGCGTTGCATTTTATTTGCTTGCATTCACGTTTACATTTTTGTCTTGCATTGTTGTTTATTTTCTCTTATATATACAGAAAAATTCAAAAAAATTGAAAAATTTCAAAAAATGCACGTTTATTTTAGCATACAGGTTGAGTCGGAACGGTAGTATTTCAATGATGACATTGCATTTGCATCTGTTTTTGCCTAAGACTTGCTAATTGACATGTTATTAGTAGAATTATATATGCATAGTCTACGAGTTTTCGTTAATTTATTCGCTGAATCTTGAGACTTGACTTAGATTTTTGGCAAACTACATCATTTTCTGAGATTTAGAGCCTATAACTGGTGACATTCATGACCAGTGTATCTAGGATTGTGAGTAGTTACTCCTTATAAGACGTGTTATATAAATTTGCATAAATATGAACTTAATCTGCTTAATACCTGTATGCATTCGGGTTCGTGGTTAGTTGACACATGTGGAAGAGGTTCCCCTTTATCCATTTTTCCCATAAGCCTCACACTGCCAGAAATAGCCTTTTTGTCCCGTTACTACATCCTACATTTAGCCTGCCCTTGTCAAGCTAGTAGTTTAGTTTTTGGGATTGTTACTACGTTTTTGGTGGCATATGCTCATTTTGAGATGTTGTTGGGAAAATAAAAAAGGAAGGAAGGAAAGAAAGAAAGAACAAATAAAATTGAAAAAAAGAAATGATTCGAAAAAAGAAAAAGAAAAAAAACGCATGCTGTACTGTAGAGGGCGGTCGATCGACTGGCCATCTCGGTCGATCGACTAAAGCCCGAGGAGAAAAGAAAATCAAATCGCATAATTCAAAGTCTTTACTAAATGGCGGTTTTTGCTCCCATGTTGCATTCATATCTTATGGGGAGTTGATTAATTATGGAGGTTGTGAGTTTTGTGCTTGCTATTAGCACCGTTTCGATTAAAATTTTGAGCAAGAAGTTGGATGTTGTTAATAAATTGGTTCCCTTAGTTACTAGCTTGGCTTTTAACTCTGTTTTTATCCAAATTCATCTTAGCCTCTTCTTACCCATTACCTCACATATCCATATTTACCTCGGCATGTGTCATGGTCATCTGTTTGGTTGGAATGCATATGTATGGTTGTAGAGGTTACTTTCATATTAGATTGCAGGCATGTTCTTATAGGTCGTAGTTAGGTGAGCGTCATTACATTTACTTCTTTCTATCTTACATATACTCACCTGTATTTATTGAGTGATATGAGCGACCCGTGAGAGTCCGATTTGATAAGTCTCTACAGTTGACGGTTCAGCATGTTTTTAACGACTTCATAACTCGTTTGCATGGTTCATATTGCTGATTGATTGTTAGTTGTTGCATTAAATTGGTTTAGGCTATTCGGTTTGCATTTCGCTCTGAGATCGAACTTGTTCCATTAGGTTTTAGGATCGAGTCTTGTTCTTGCTTGGGGACAAGCAAGGGTTTGGTTTGGGGAAGTTTGATGCGTGTCATTTATATGATGTTTTACACCTCATTTTACACGCATTTCAGAGCTCATTTATGTAGTTTATGCTACTATTCTCCCCATTTCCGTCTACTTTCGTGTTTTTGTACATTATTGCAGAAATGTGAAGAATCCAGCGGAAATCAAGCTAAATCCATCCCCGAGTACCTTGCATTGCATTTGACGTGAAGTTTTTACTCAAGGAACGAACTTGGTGCGCATATCGAGACCCGAAAGACTAATTCACGAAGTTTTTGAAGCCAAGTACCAGCTACTCCAGTCGATCGACTGACCTCTATAGTCGATCGACCAGAGCATGAAGATCAGAGGCCACTGTTCAGCACAGACCAGTCGATCGACTGTCTTTCATGGTCGATCGACCATCATACGAGCTGATGCGCAAATTAAATAAATAGAACGAGAATTCCAAAGCCCATTGTATATTAGGTTTAGGAATAAGTGTTACGTGATATTCCTATATAACGTAACCTGATGTTTTCATAAGAATCATCCAGTTTTAATTCATTTTTTAGTTTATCATCGATAATTAGGGTTCTAAAGATTATTGTTCTTTCGTTAATAAAGTTTCTATTTGCATTCGGTTTTGATCTTTCCTTTACAATTCCTCTATACGGTATTCTTCTGTTCTAATATTCAGTTTTATTGCTTTCATTCGTAGTGTAGAATTGCTAGGTTAGATCTCCCGAAGCCAAATTATTGTTTTATGTTAATTGTTCATTTAATTAATTTAAGTATGAATTCGAATGTTTTAATTGTTAAGTTTATTGCTGTCATTATTTCTAGTATGAGTAGCTAAATACCTTGTGCTAGGATGTAGGGAATCTGTAGAAGTAGGCGGCATTAGAATAGTATGACCTAAATCGCGCCATGGTCGATCGACTGGGTTCCCTGGTCGATCAACTGGCCACGTGAGGTATGCTTTGTTTTAATTAATTTAATTGCTATAATTGACGAATCGAGTGCACGCGACTAGTTGAATGTTTAGGAATTGACCGACCCAATAAAGATCGAAAGATAGAGAAGGGAGATAGCCTACCTAATTAAGACGACTAGATTAATGAGATCGAAAGATGAGTTATTTTAGCCTTTTAAATCACTTTTCAGAACGAAAGTTAGCATTAGTGATATTAGGGACCTGTAGCGAGATCGAAAGATGCTACCTGTAAGAATGGACCGAGAGGACTTCTTAGTTTCCCATCTCACGTGTTTGTTTTAGACCTACCTAGTATACTGCCGCCGAAACTATAGTGAACCGACCATCTTAGCACCCTTTTAATTTTTGATTTCATCTGTTTATTTAGTTTACTTTTCATTATTGCCTTTAGTTATAGAACAACTCAATATAAACCCCCACACACTGTTACTTTAAGACTAAAATCAGATGACTATTAATTGCATCGCCTCCCTGTGGTTCGACTCTGTTACCACTAGCTTTTGTTAGTTTTAATAGGTATTATAAATATTATATTTGGTGCACACAACGACAGGCATCAACACCCTTTCGGAGGTCGTCCTCAATACGCGTCCCCAGAATCTACAGATCTTGGAAGGTCTTGATATTCTGATACCTCATTAGGTTGGCATAAACTGGGCGGAGATTGTTGACAAACTTTTCCACCAAAGTTGACCCACTCGGCTTACTGACCAATTGAGTACTCACCCTCCTCCAACGGGTTAGGAACTCAGTAAACCCCTCTTTGTCGTTCTGGGTTAGTACTTCGAGAGGACGGGTATTGGCCTAGATCTCGACGTTGTCGGCATACTGTTTGGCAAACTCAACTGCGATCTCATCCCAAGTAGTAAGGTTTTTCGGATCAAGGGAGTAGTACCATTGGCGAAGGATCGGTTCCAAAGAGGATGGGAAGATCCGGGTAAAAAGTTCCTGTTTGACCCCTTTATCGGCCATGTAGTCCTTGAAAGCACTGATATGGTTGAGTGGGTCCTCCACTCCTTTGAACTTAGGCTCATCAGTCAGGGTGAAGTTGTCGGGTAACTGGTCCCCAACAGGTTCGAACCTTCGGTTGTTCTCAAGATGGATATTGTTACCCCGGGCTAGGAGCTGCTCTTCCAAGAGCTTCAGCCTCTTCTCAGTTTCAGTCAGAGGTGGGGTATTATGTTCCCCAGTTTCATTGTTCTCCAGGGTCTCGATACGGGTCTCGACGCGATCTAGGGTGACCTTAAGGGTGGTAAGCAGGCTGGCTAGCTGATCAGTTGTGACATCTCTGTTGTTGTCATTGTTGTTGTTGGACGAAGCTGAAGACGGGGCCATGGCTCTGAGGCAGAAAAACGGCTCACATTACAACTTAATCCGACACGGTTCCAAGACTGAACGCAGACAATACAAAGGATGGGGCGACCGTGTGTGGTCCCTCGGTGCGGACTCGATTTATGACGTGACGGTGTTTGACCGAACCTTTGACACGAGTCCAACATGACGGCGTGACGCCGTTGGACGGGTCTCGTGGTGAGACGACTCATAAGTAAAGACCCATAAGTACGTTTTCTTTGACTCGATAGACACGAGGCGGAATTGGAATGGTGGACTGAAGTTTTCGAACATAGAAATTTTCAAAAAGATTATTTGTCGCTTTAATGGACGGCTTCCGAAGATAGAAATCTCCGCAAGTCGATCAGTTGAAAGGGGTCACCTTAAGTTTATTTTCAAAAGACGGTTTGAGTTTGAGTCGGCTCGGAAAACAGTGCATTGCTTCCCAAGACGGCTTTTGAAATTCAAAATTGTATGTTTTGGAAATCGAGTTTGAAATGTTTGAAGAGGTCTCGGGGACGGTGCATGGTCCTCGGGATCTCGAAAGTGTCTCGAGAAAAGGGTGTGTACTTTTCTCGGGTTTTGAAAGAGCCATTGTCGGCGCGAAATGGGTTAAAATCCGTGTCTAGACGCGGCGATTATAACGGCGTAAAAGGGTGATTTGACATGGTTGGTAAAAAACCGGGTTTGAAAATCGTCATTACGACGGCCTAGAAAGGCGTGTTAAAATGGTTATACAAAACCGGGTTTGAAAATCGTCATTCCGACGGCCTAGAAAGGTGTGTTGGAATGGTTATACAAAACCGGGTTTGAAAATCGTCATTACGACGGCCTAGAAAGGCGTGTTGAAATGGTTATACAAAATCGGGTTTGAAAATCGTCATTACGACGGCCTAGAAAGGCGTGTTGAAATGGTTATACAAAACTGGGTTTGAAAATCGTCATTACGACGGCCTAGAAAGGCGTGTTGAAATGGTTTTACAAAACCGGGTTAGAAAATCGTCATTATGACGGCCTAGAAAGGCGTGCAACGGTCGGCGAAAGACCGAGGTTTGAAATGGCCATTATAACGGCGCAAAAAGGTGTTTTTGAAAGTTTGAAAATGACACGGAAGGACTTATGATCAAGTAACACATAAGCACTCGGAGTTCATTATATTATGCATTATGCTGACACGGGTTTTGGCTTAAAAGGGTGGGTTACACACCAAGCAATCAAACCCCAATTTGCGAGAGGGATACCATTCCAAACAAAATGTGTAAGGAGGGTGCCCTAGCCTCGTGCTCGAAAGTGATGAAAGCTCTTTGACGAAACATAAATGTGTAACGTCAATGGTATGCTTGACTCAATCAGGATTCAAAACGCGGGGATGAGAAAAACTCACGCCGACGAGACGAGCCAATTGGTCGAAAAGGGTTAGGTTGTGGGCCCGGACAAGGAACCCGACCGTGACCGTAATATCAATTAATGCATTCCAACCAAGACCTCGTTCGAGTCTCACCATCTAGGGATCACAAAGACGTAAGTGTCCTAGTTATCCCCAACGGAGTCGCCAATCTGTGGACACGGCCCACCTGCAAGCCCACTTCGATCTGTGGACATACAGCGGTCTTTTAAAAGCCACGCTCGGCGGCATAAAAATGCTTTCGACCGGATCGTTTTAGATCGGTCGGTTTCGTCTCGGTAAGGGTCTCGAAACGATTGGAGATGTTCGGAGTCGCCACCAAGCATTTGTGGGATGCGTGGAACCCGTTCGAATTCCACTTTATACCTCGGTCAAATCGAAGCACAAAGCAGCGTTTGACATAGGTACTAAAGATAAGGAAATCGTCCCTCTTTAGCATCATATCTCTAGAATGACTCTCGTACGCCCTGGATAAGGCCGTCCAAAATCCAAAGTTTCTGAGTAAGATGTGAAGGTACGTATTGGGAAGCCCTTTAATCAGACACCCAATCTCGCCCGCGTTAGCGGCCTCTACTGATCGATCTTGGTTGGTTGAATGCAAAAGTTGATAAAACTGTTTAAATGCATGAATGCGTATCCAATAATTTAAACCTAACATGTGAGAGCTTTCTAAGTCGGTTGATTTAATCCAAGTATCAAGTATAAGATGTCAAGTTGGATTAATGATTGATTTGCATGCAAGACGGAAATTAAACATCCATTTACCGTATTAGGTTTAGGGTGCATAACATAATCCATTTGTCTTAGTAATGCATTTTGCAAATATGGTTTTGAATAATCAAATAGTCATCTGATCCGTCCTATATCCGGTCTAACAGGAGTCGGGATCGTCCTGGACTAATGCTGGAAGGGAACAGGCCCTGTACCAGACGGCTATATGAGGCGCGAGCCAGCCGGCGGTTTAAGGGGCCTCCCTCTGGTTTTGAAAATGAGAAATGGAGAGCCTGTTTAGGCGCGGGTTAGCCAACGGTTCATGTGCCGTGTTCTGACCTTTTAGAAAACGTTATAAAACGTGTTGAAAATGGGTATTTGAACCCGGTTTGATTTAAAGGGGGTCGTTTAGACCACATTTGTTGATTTGAAGAGCTAGACTCGAATAATCATCCTTATTTGGATAATATTCGGTGTCGGGTTCTATTTGACAAACTTGACATGAATAGTTTTGAAAATAATTATGGACTAATTGTTTTAAGTCCATTTGAATGTTATTAGTCGATACTCATCATCGTACCCGGGTTAAAATCCGGCATGGTATGTAGAACCAAGGATGACTTTGTGTTGGTGACTAATATGTTTGTTTGAAAATGTAAAGAAATGAAATAAAAGGCTTTAAGATACCTTCTAAATGTCATTAACCAAATATTATCACCGAAACACGGATTTAACCATCATGGTATGAGAAACCAAGGGTGAAAAATGCTTTATGGTTAAAACAAGTGAAATAAAATAAAAAGGGTTCGAAAATATTTGGAATGGTAAAAACCGATTACAAATATGAAAGTGGATTAAAGGGGAATGACGAGAACAAACACAGTTGATTTCTGGTCTGAACACCCCATTTAGGCGCGGGCAAGTTGGCGACCTAAGGGGCTTCTGCCTCAGACCAAAAATCAGTTTTGGCTCATTTATCCCATGTTTTGGTTCATGTTATGCAAGTTTTAGCATGTTATAGTCATGAAAAAAATGAAAACATAATAAAAGAGGATTTTAACACCCTCATACTTACATGTTTGGTTATGGCGAGTGACCGGCGTAAGTGTAACAACTCGTTTGATCAGAAAAAACTCGGTTTAAAACCGTTTTGGTAAGTAAAAAGAGTGTTTTAAGCTTAGTGATGGTGTAGTGGTCGAAGTTGTCGGTCAAGTGATTTAATGCACGATGACGGTACCAAACAATGTGTAAGGCTTGTATTTACGATCGGTAGGTCGTAAATACGCGTCGGATTGTGACTTAAGAAGTCGAGTCGAGAGTTTTAAGGGAGAAAAGAAGGTGCGGACACTCGCGTAAGTCTCAAATGGGTGGCATTTGAGAGGTATTTATAGGAGAATGAGTGGTTGTGTGAGTTTTGAGCGACGTGGCCACTTGGACTGCTCAAAGAGGCGCGAGCCACGTCGCGGTTCTTCGAGTTGTGTTGTCACTTTCACAACAAACGCAATCATGATTTGTTCTATCCTAGGTTTTGTAGTCACATGTTTGGTACTTGACCAACATGAATGCAGGAAAACTTAAGGTAGAAGGTTCGAAATGTTTTGTTTTTGGTGGTTGACTCGGTTTGCCTCGTTGTTGGAGTCGGGATTTGAATTTTTTAGTCGGTTTTTGGTCCGGTGTCGGTTTTGACTCTAGTTAGTGTCATTGCGACCCTGTCGTCGTGCATTAAACACTCCAGGTATTTTTGAAATGTTTTATTTTCGAAATCGTTTTAAGTTTTCCGACGTAAAGTTGTACACAAACTGTCGATCAAACGTCGCGATTCCAAAACATGTTATAGTCAGATAATCATCGGGTGTTTGTTGGAGTCTCAGCAGATACTGGGTATCTACAATATGTAATTTAATTAATTTGTATAATGATATTTAATATGTTAAATATCCATTAGAACTAATTAATAACGTGCTACATACTACATGTGACACATTGTGTGACAAATGACAAATTGACAAAATAAAATGGAAGTCCATTTTATACATAATGATCGAAATATTGGAGGGATTATAGGTTAGTGGGTGTTTTATTTAATTGATTTATAAAATACAATCATAACCTATTTTTGGAGTAGCCTTACACTTACAATTCTTGTGAAGAACAAAAGAAAAAGCAAGGAGGCCATGAATTGGCCTTCCTTCCCCCCACCACCGGCTCCCTCTTTTCTCATATAGAGAAATTGTTCTCTATATTAATCATTCTACACAATTTCATATCATTCTTATCTTCTTCTCCCACTTCTCTCCAAAAAAAATTTTTTAGAATATATTAAATTTGTTCATCCATATTCTAATATTACTACATATTATTACTAGTGTAGTAATACAAATTTATTAGAACTATTAAGGGCTTCTCATATACTAATCTAGTTAATTAGTATATAAGATTTAAGGGTTTTGTTTTGGGTGCAAAAAAAGAAGGATCTCAATACTTGGGATTTTGGAGCATCATCTATAATACATAAGCTCAAGAACAAATCAGGAAGGTGTCTTTGCCCTTATTTTCGAACTAAAAACAATGTAAGAATCATTGTTTTCTTATTTTATTTCTTATTTAGTTATGCATGCACTAGATCTTTAGAACTCACATTAAAATTTTAATTAGTTCATCATTAGAAAAGTCTAATAATAGGTATATGAACCTAACAATTGGTATCAGAGCATAGGATGTTGCATGCATAATCGATTTATAGTTTTTTCGAGTTATTAGTAACTTAATTAAAACTAAAAATTTGTGATTTATTAGATAAATTCATGATATCATATTGCATAATATATATTCTGGTCCTAAAATGTATTTAAGTCATTTTGATTATTTATGGTATTTTATTATTCATTTTAATGATTTTTAGTTATTTTATTACATTTTTACTTATTGTATGTAAAATAACTTAGACATAGTTTCTGACCTTGAAATTTTCATATGACCTCACATGCATATTTTACTTATTGTATGTAAAATTTCGAATAAATTTGATTTATTTTGCATGATTTATGATTTTTATGAGATAAAAATGAATTAAATGGACGTGAAATGGGTAAATATAGTTAAACTTCGAAACATGCCATGAAATTTTACTATGTTGTCACATGCACATTTTACTCACTGTGTGTAAAATTTAAGATGAACTTGATTAATTTTGCATGATTTATGAATTTTTAGAGTAAAAATGACATAAATAGTGATTCTTTTAGCATAAATAGCTAAAACAAATTCCATGACATGAGAAAATTAATTTAGGTTGCATTTATATCCTACTTATCAGATCCAAACTTGTAAAATTGATTAGATTAATTTTTGTATGCTTTATATGTTTTATATGATAAAACCGATAAATCGCAACTACATTTTTCTCGAAATAAATTCGAAAACTTTAACCATGATTTTTGGCATTATTAGTCTCATGGATATATTCCAGAACGTTTAAAAATTTAAAATTCAAATTTTGAAATTATTGTAATTAAATTTGGATTTATTTCATAAATGTTATGATTTTGGGGTCAAAATGAGCATAAAATTATATCAAGTTGAATTATTATCAAAAATTGAGTAATGATTAATTTTTGAGATCTAAGAGTTTTAGGATAATTAACTTGGACTAAAATTAGATTTTAGTATTATTTAGCGATTTTAATAAGTTAAAATCGTGCATTTCCATGAAACCGGGTTATATAATCTATATAAGTTAAATAGGGCGATTTGGCACATAATTTGGCATGTTAGATACATATTATAATGCTGCATATTGCATTGTTGGATGTCATATTTTATTTATGTAATTTTGAATTATGTAATTTATCTTAGTATGACCTTAGTTTTTAATCAATATTAGCCGTAATGTAAGGGGATATTGATTCGGTTGTAATTTATTGTGATCTCTTATCACTTTTATTTTTACTAGTTTTTCATATTACAAATGTATAATAGGAATAGTTATGTATTTTATTATTATTTTTAATTCCGAAGTTCCTTCAAGGCGGTACCATTCGGAAAGGCGTTCCGACGAAGACGGTGTTCGAGGGAGGCGTTCCACTTGATGATTTAAGGGACCAAAGGAGTTGGTTTCCTAATTTGTAATAGATTATTTGATTTTCTATTTTAGGATGGCCATACTAGGAATTTATTATTTGATTTGCATTTCTTTTAATATGTTGCATGCATTGCCAAATCGCCACAACAACACATGCATATCATATCGAGTTTTCGACCGTGTCAATTAAAATTATCGATAATTCGACCTTTTAGCTCACTTAAAATTGATAGATAATAAATTGACATGACCTCTCAATAATTTTAAAATTGAGATTAGCCTTACCAAATAGTAAGACCCATGAATCCCCGTGACATTTGGGGTAGGTTCGGTTTTCTCGAGGTGCCTTCATTTATCATTGGGTAAGTGGGGTAATAAAATATTATTACACGTGAAATTTGGTTCGTCTCAACGGGATATTATGACTAGTCTTATGTTCCGGGGCTAGAGATGGGTTTTATGAAAAACATCGACCGAGAGTTCTAAAGTAGAATCAATTAAAGAGTTAATTCACCAGATTTTTATAAGTATGGGATGTATCGGTTTCCCCGTACCCATATTTGTATAAAGATGGATCTCAGAATCATTTATTATAGTTGGGTAGAGGTCACTATATAAATGTTAAACTTGTTTAAAAATATTTACAAGTTTTAAGACGATAAATGTTTATAATTCCTTCATTTTCTATTTTGTAGTCAATTTGATTAGTTTGCAATGTCGACTCCAATTTCATCCGCATCAACTAGTGCAAACGCTCCACCACTCCCCAATGCTTCTTGGCTCCGATCCTTTATGGATCGATGTAAACTTGAAAAGAATGGTTCTAACTTCGCCGATTGGGATGCACAACTCTTTTTGGCCGCGGAAGGTGACGACAAGCTTCGTTACTTTACCGAAGCCGCTCCCACCACACCTACTACTAGGTCAACTGCCGCCGTAAGGGAAGCCTGTGAGGCCTACCTAAACGAGTCGGCCGCTATCAAGAACGTCTTGATTTTCTCTATGGAGCCCGATCTCCAAAGGAGTGCTATTAAGATGAGCACGGCCTATGAGATCTACACCAAGCTTGTGACCATGTTTTCGCAAGCTCCTAGGGTAATCCAATATGAGGCGGCCTCCGCATTCTTCGAAATCAACATCAAAGAGGGCCAAAAGGTTATCCCTCATGTGCTCAAATTGATTGAGCTTGTTGAGACTCTTAAGATCCAAGGGGTTGACATTTCCAAACAACTCATTATAGACCGAGTTTTACATTCCTTGAACAAAGTCAAGGCATATGTGCAGTTTAGGGTAAACTAAAATATGCAAAATATGAAGACTTCTCTCCATGAATTGCACAAATTGCTTGTGCAAGCCGAGAGGGATATGGGTCTAAATGTTAGCTCAACCAAGGATGTGCTTATTATTAACAATAAGACCAAAGAGAAGTTTAAAAGGAGTGCTAGCAAGGGGAAGAAACCCACTCCCTTCAAGGGAAAAGGAAAAGCGATTGAGAAAAGCTCTTCTAAAAAGGGTGCTACTTCTGAGGACAAATGCCATTATTGTAATGGCGTAGGACATTGGAAGAGGAATTCCCCGAAGTATCTTGGTGATATCAAAGCTGGAAAGATTGTTCCAGTAGGTAAATAAATTTATCCCTATAATTTATGTTTTGATTTCAATCTCAACTTTGGTATTTGGATACAAGTTGTGATTCTTAACCTTTTTATTTGTATTTAAGGGCATCCAAGCAAAGACAAAGGCAAAGACAAGCAAGCCTAAAGAGGCTCTTCAAGGGAAGCTAGAGTAGCCGCCCATAGTAGAAGACCTATGGAAGCCTGGCCTTTATTTTGATAGTCTTCCTTATATTGTTGTATTTTGAACTTGTTGTTTTAGAACTCTTTTAATTTCCTAGTTGGACATGAAAATTAGTTTATTTCCTTTCATTTTCAAGGACAAGTATTTCTATTTGAATTTTAGTGACTTGGTTTCCAACCCAAGTCACTCGGTTTATGGAAATTTTCCGTTCTAAAACTTGTAACTATACACCTTTTATATCAAAACATAAATTATGTTGACTTAAATTAATCATAAAAGAATTAAAACGATTAGATCATTGTGATTAGTTCATAAGCCATGAATTAGATTCTCACTTATGCTTTTATGACTTAATATCACATCTTATATGATATAAGATAGAATGATTGAAAAGCCAAATAGAGTGATTTGAACTCAAAATGGGGAATTTACTCAACCAATTGACTTGTGACCACTTATACAACTCCATACAAGCTATGAGAGGGCTTAAGACTTTAAGATTGTATTTGACATGGATATGAGTCCAATCCTTTACTCTATAAGGATTAATCTACTTTGAAGATAGATTATAATATCTTTACGAAAGGGTCGTCAATTAAGGTGATCATATAAGATATTTTCTTCCTTCACAATCAAAGTCTGAAATTGTTCGTTGCTTATAAAGCTATCTTTCGAGAAAAACAAATGTATTTTTCAAAGACAGAGTGGGAGAAAATTAGCAACAAACATACGACTGGTTAGAAACTAGTGAGGAGACCAAAAGAAAGCGTTCTTAAGTAAAACTCATGTCATGTGAGGAGACCAAAAGAAAGCTTTCTTAGGTAAATCTTCATACTAGTGAGGAGACCAAAAGAAAATGTTCTTTATATAATAAGATTATGAAGTGGTTGTATCATGAAATTTCAATTCTACTTTACATAAGAGTAGTATGAACCAAAGTAAAATTTGTGCAAAAGGATAAATTTGTTTAGGGTTGCATAGATAGACATGAAAGATGTCTACCAAGCTAAGTCAACATGTAACTTTGCTAAGATACATGATATCATTGCTACACCTCATAGTGTGTATGATCAAGTTAGATGTTAAAACCAATTTCTAAATAGGTATTTAGAAAGCGGTGTGTGTGTGTGTGTGACATAAGCACAAGGTTTTAATTAACACTAAAGACTGCAATGATCTTTTCAATCATGTGATGAGAAAATGGTTTCACTCGAGTTGTCGAGAGACCATGTGTACACATGGATTTGAGTGGGAGTCAAAATTGCCACGTTTAGACATAAAATTCAGTAGGAGAGATTGTCTTCCATATTGTTGTCATATTGCTCATTGAGAATAACACGCTAACACTACCATTGATGAGGGGGTGTTTTTCAATGAAAGAAGACATATTGCATTCCAAAATTCCAAATCTATTATGACATAGGGAATTTTTATTGGCACTTAGATAAAGTGTCCTATATTGATAAGATTCTCTATCTGTTTAACATCAACAAGGTTGAGTAGGTTATTCATATTGATGAAAATAGAATCACTATGAGAGAGTCATAGTCATTCACTGAACCTAATAAGTTGTTGATTCCATGAAATCGATTGCTAATGTTTTCGCCATTAGAATGATCATGTATGCCATTATATGCATATGCTATGATGAATCACATGCTTGGAGCATGATAAGTCAATAACAAGTTAATTCGAATGAAGGTCATTTGAAAGCCTTCAAGAACATCAATTAATTCTTGAGGAGAATTGAGGATTCGTTCTTATGTTTAACATACTAAGTTGTGTGTTGAAGGGTTACACAAACTCAAGTTTCCAAACCTGTAAGGATTTATCGAAATTCGAGGCTGATTTTATTGACTTAGGAGTAAGAGACTAGAGAAATGTTTTAGTTTCAACCATTGCAAATTTTACAAACAGAATCTAAGTACATTGTGATAAGATGGTCAACGTAGGGAATAAGAGTAGATCCCTCTACCAAAGACTTTATCACAAGTTATATGATAATAGTGGGAGCATCTTCCAAGTATAAGAACCCAAGTTTGGTAAGAAGACTGGACATCTACTTAGATAAATTCATGTCATTAGAAATAACATTGAATAGGAGGAAATAGCAATTCATAAAGTTGAAACATATGGATACATGGTATATCCATTTACCAAGCTTTTATTGCAATTGAACTAGTGTAAAATGTACACAATAGATTATAAGATATGAAGTAGCAATAAGGTATTGACTATTCATATATGATAATCGCATTTATCGTTCGAGTTTCTTTAAACTCATCCATTACTTTGTTATATCCAAATGGGTTATTGAGACAATATTGAACCCCATTGAAGTGAACTGGATTGACATAGTATGCGCCCCTAGTTACTTATAGGAGGTGACGTCTCGTAGTGACTATAGTGTGATGCGATTGATGGCAAGTTCAAGAGCCATAGGGTCATATGGGATGACTAGTCGATCACAAAGACAGACTGTATCGGACACTTTGTCGGGCAGTGACCGCTTATAGAGTTCTGGAAATTCATAAAGCCTGGTCGTGGCAAGAGCTACTACAGTATTCTTATGAGTCGATTCTTTTGACTAGAGACTATTTGCCCAAGTCTGCACAAGTTTTTGATTGGCTTTGATTTATACTCTACGACTGTCGTAACTGAAGTCAAATGAGTGTATTTTGGGTTATGATGAACTGTGGCTATACGAAGGGAATAGTGCGATAGGAATTGTCCACCCCCTTATCAGGTTTGTTTGAAAACTCAGGGCCACTCGAGGAGTAGTGAACTGAAAATTCGTGGCCACGCTCGGAAGGTATCTACGGTAGATAATTCCGGTCAGATAGTTACTCTCCAGATCAAGGAAACCACTCAAGATATGATCAAATACAAGTACGACCTGCAAGACACCTTGCATTTAGTGGGAGATAGTAATAGGACAAGAGATTTGGTGACACACACTTGTCTCGGACAAGTGGGAGATTGTTGGAGTATGTTTCCTCAACAATAGTGTGATCACATGTTTAAATCTCAAATTAAGAATATGTAAGAGATGATTCAATTATAAGTCAACTGATCAACATTAATCAGTAATGATTGGCTAACTTGTGTTTGACATTACTGTCGTTTGACGGTGGTCGTCAGTTGATCCCTTAAGGTCACACCTCTAGGAAAATTCCCTTAATAGATAAGGTGATTAATTGTATGTCGATACAAGTTAATCAATTCCTTAAAATTGAACAATTCATTTGCGAGTAAGAATTTTTATATCTTATTGTAATTTGATTAAATAAGATTTATTTTAGTAATAAAAAGATTTTATTACTAAAAGTGATTATTGTTTATGAAACAATTAAGATAAGAATGAATGGTTAAATATAATTACAAAATATTGTGAATTATATTATCATGTCCCATTTTATACTATGTAATTGTGAATTACTAGACAATTTATTTTATGTAATTTAATTAATTTGTATAATGATATTTAATATGTTAAATATCCATTAGAATTAATAAATAACATGCTACATACTACATGTGACACATTGTGTGACAAATGACAAATTGGCAAAATAAAATGGAAGTCCATTTTATACATATGACCGAAATATTGGAGGGATTATAGGTTAGTGGGTGTTTTATTTAATTGATTTATAAAACACAATCATAACCTATTTTTGGAGTAGCCTTACACCAACAATTCTTGTGAAGAACAAAAGAAAAAGCAAGGAGGCCATGCATTGGCCTTCCTTCTCCTCACCACTGTCTCCCTGTTTTCTCATATAGAGAAATTGGTCTCTATATTAATCATTCTACACAATTTCATATCATTCTTATCTTCTTCTCCCACTTCTCTCTAAAAGTAAGTTTTTAGAATATATTAAATTTGTTCATCCATATTCTAATATTACTACATATTATTACTAGTGTAGTAATACAAATTTATTAGAATTATTAAGGGCTTCTCATATATTACTTTAGTTAATTAGTATATAAGATTTAAGGGTCTTGTTTTGGGTGCAACAAGAGGAGGATCTCAATACTTAGGTTTTTGGAGGATCATACATAATACTTAAGCTCAAGAACAAATAAGGAAGGTGTTTTTATTTGCGCCCTTATTTTCGAACCAAAAACAATGTAAGAACCATTGTTTTCTCGTTTTATTTCTTATTTAGTTATGCATGCACTAGATCTTTAGAACTCACATTAAAATGTTAATTTGTTCATCATTAGAAAAGAATAATAATAGGTATATGAACTTAACAGAAATTTGTCATTTCCTTGAAGAAATAACTATTGTAGGAGGATGGGGCCCAGAAACTGTACCGGCTATACCCCCTAGCTCTCAAGGGTATAAAAGTAAATTTAGGGACTTGCTTGGATTGACCAAGGCTGAGGTGGACCGTCCTGTGACCTCGAAAGGAGTTCGTATGTTTGACTTTATTGACCGATTTATAAATAGGGAGGACCCTACCATTTCTTATGTTGTGAGGCGCAGAGCCATCGGGTTTTGTCCACTGCATTGTTATGTCCTTCGAGGGCGTGTTGATGAGGAGATGAGAGGGGATCCTCTTTTTCTGAGCTTAGTGGAACAAATGGAGCTGCGCAAGAGCCCAGCATGCCTAGTCTTAGGGGAGACCATTCTTGGTTTGGATAATAGAAAGGCCAACCGTGAGCTCCCTTATTTGGGAAGTCCCGTCATCCTGCAGGTAAGAACCTATTTTTCGACCGTTCCTTTTTTTTCCTTTTTTTTGTTTTTTTTTTCTTTTCTTTTTTTTATATATGGCCATTAATTCCTCTCTTTTCTTTTTCAGGTTTGGCTGATGGAACGGCTGTAGTTGATTGAGCCTCTAGTTAATGTGCCCGGATATCATGCTCGATCAATTGCAATGAGGAACAGGCTATACATGGTGGACTTCACTCGGGTATCCAACTACTGGGAAAATAAGTTAAAGAGCGAAGGAGGTCCCTTGATCCGGTGGATTGTGCCATGGTGGCATCTTAGGTCAGTCACTGGAGTCTCATCTTTGGATCTGACACGGTCAGTTCGTGTCCCTGGCTTGGAATTTATGGTTTGCATTTTTCCGGAGAGATTGATAAGGCAAGTGGGCTTTAAGCAGAAAATTCCAAAGTTGGATACCGTTCCTCAAACTTCCTTGGCACATACTTCGAATTCTTGTCGGGAATGGGTAATTCGGTGGGCCCAGAGGAACATGTGGTTCATATCATTTCCTATTGGCTCTCTATAGGTATCTGACTCATATTTGCAATGGAGAAAGGCCGGTACTTCTGAAGAGCGTGAGAAGCTGAGAAAGCACAAGCCCGTGGACAATAAAATCCGTGAAGTAGCAAAGGAGAACCAAAAGTACTTTACTGAAGAGGAATAAAGGCCGAATTCCGAGTCGTTCATCCGTCGAAGAAACCGAAAACTGCTTCTGCCGTCGAAATGGTGATGGATTGCAATGGTAAGGCTAGATCGCGAGAGAGACTGTTGGTGATTAGATCGGAGACAACGCAAGAGCGCTCGGCTCGTGGTCGAGACAAGAAGTATGATAAGGGTGACAAAGGCAAAGGGAAGATGGAAGAGTAGCCTTAGTCATATATTATAGAATTATTTATTATTATTCAAGTTGTAATAAACGGCGGGGTTTTTAGAATCCTAGCCTAGCATTTATTTCAGCATTTTCATTTTATATATATTTAGCATATTATTATTTATGGAACAATGAATAAAATATTTATTAGTTAAGAAACTATTATGATTTTCTTTTATTATTCTTGTCGAATTTCAAATGCAAATGCAAATGTCCTTCTATTTACATTTTTTTAATAATGGGTTGTATCCTATGAAGGATTGCCTACGTATTCATTAGAAAAAATGAAATCAAACCCTATGCGTAATTCAAGTAAATGTAAAAGAATAATTGTTCAAAGCAAGAGCTTGTAATGAGCTTTAGAAAAATAAGCATGTGCTTTTTACTTACTCCTAAAGGAAGTACAATTCAATCTATTTGATGATATGAGGATGTCGAAATATCAAAAATGTAAGAGCATAGTGACATGAGCTGTTGCTGGCCAGGGGCCGATTTTATTTCGTGTCGCATGAGCGGCACATGGGTTACGCGAGGCGCGTTTTCCTGTCTTGTGCTAAGGGTAGTATCGTTTCAGTTGGGGTTTAGATTAGTAGGATTAGAAAATTCATTCCCATCCAGGTCTGTAATCCTAACCGCACCCCCCGAGAGTATGGACTTGACTAAGACAGGACCGGCCCAGTTAGGTTTAAACTTTCTCGTGGATCGACAGGTAGGAGAACTCTTACTGATTTGGGCACCAAATCGCCTTCTTTGATGTTCCTGGGCTTAACCCGTTTATTGAAGGCTCGTTTGATACGTGCCTGATATGTCTGCACATTATGTAATGCACGCAACCTTCGTTCATCCAAGAGGATGAGTTCCTCATATCAATCCCTATTCCTTTCATCTTCTAAGATTTGACTTTCTAGCAAAATGCGTAGGGATGGAATCTCTAATTCAACTGGTTGCACAGCTTCCATGCCATAAATTATAAAGAAAGGAGTGGCTCCAGTGGGCGTCCTAACTGATGTGCATTAACCCCACAGTTCAAAAGGTAATTTGCTAGGCCAATCTCGATAATTGTCAATCATTTTCTTGAGGATCATGACGACATTCTTGTTAGTCGCCTCTACTGCACCATTAGTTTGAGGTCTATAAGGCGAGGAATGGTGGTGCTTGATTATGTATTTGGCTAGCAATTGTGCGGCTTCGACCTAGAAATGTGACCCATTGTCACTGATGATCTCATGTGGGCAACCATATCGACAGATGATATTGTTTTTTATGAACTTGGCCACATGTTTAGCTATAAGAGCACTGTAGGATGCTGCTTCGACCCATTTAGTAAAATAGTTGATAGCTACTAAAATTAAACAGTGACCTCCTGTTCCAGCTGAGGTGATCTTCCCAATGATGTCGATTCCCCAAGCATAAAATGGCCAAGGAGATGTCATGGTGTAAAGCATCGAGGGAGGGACATGTTGCACATTCACGAAGATCTGGCAATTATGGCAATGTCTGACGTATTTGACATAATCTGACTCTATTGTCGTCCAGTAATATCCCAGACGCGTGATTTTCTTTGCCATCATGGGTCCACCCATATAAGGACCGCATTCTCCATCGTGAACTTCTTCCATCACATTTTGTGCCTGTGAATGATCAAGGCAACGCAAGATGAGACCAAGTGGTGTTCTTTTGTACAATTCTCCCTGCATGAGGAGGTATTGAGAGCCTAGTAGGCGTATAGCGCATTGTCCCATCTTATACATATCTGGTGGGTATGCACCATTAAGTTTGAAGTTTAGTATGGCTTGGTACCAAGGTTCCTCTGGACTTTCTTCTTCATCTGTAAGGAGGTGTACATAGGCTGGTTCTGACCGCCGTTTAATTCATAAAGGCATTTCAACCATGTTGTCTGGCATATTAATCAAAGATGCAAGTTTCGCAAGAGCGTCTGCAAATTGATTTTCTTCATGAGGTAGGTGTAAATAAGTGACCTGATCGAAGAATTAGGCAACTTGATCTATCCTACCCTGATAAGGTGCTAGACTTTCACTTCGAATTTTCCAAGATCCTGTAACTTGGTTAATGATCAAGGATGAGTCACCATGAACTCAAAGATTTATGCTCTGAAATCCCCCAAGCTCATATACTGGGTCTGTGACTACTTCATTGCTTGACATTTTCTCTATTACAGCCTTGATAGGTGACAAAGTGATCGTCACTACTTTGCCATCTAGAGGAATCTTGATCTTCTGGTGCAAGGTGGATGTTACCGCTTTGGAAGCGTGAATCCAAGGCCTTCCCAGAAGTATATTGAATGATGCTTCGATATCCCCTCTCTGAAAATTAACCTTTCGCTCGACCGGTCTTGTGGCTACAGTGAGGTTAATTAGCCCTACTATATTACGTTTTGTTCAATCGTATGCTCGAACAACCTGGTTGGTAGGAGTCCAATCGGATTCTTTCATACCCTACTTATATGCTGTCTTTAGTGGTATGACGTTAACAACGGAGCCATCATCCACCAAAGTCATTGGTACGTTCTTCTTTAAGCATGTGACCGTAATGTATAGAGCGAGGTTATGACTGGCGCCGAAGGGAGGCAAATCTTCATCTGAAAAAGTAACTGGGTTACTTAGTTTAACTGAGTCTTGGAAGACTAGGTTGACTACGTCATCAGGCGTAGAGTTGTGCGCTACGTTCAATTTAGCCAATGCTTGCTGTAAAGCTTGACGATGGGGAAATGAACTCGCAACTAGTTGCCAGACTTAAAGATCGGCCTTTGTCTTCTGCAGTTGCTTTAGCAAGCGGACAGTAGATGTATCTTCGCCATCATTTGGTGTGATCATATCCTGAAGGACATGTTTCAGTTTGAAACATTTCTCTTTATCGTGTCCCTTGCCTCTGTGATATTCGTAGTATGCGTTCTCATCCCAGAATTTAAACTTCTTCTCTGAGTCAGGTGTAGGTCATATGGGTTGGAGCTTACCTTGTTTCATCAACCTTTTCAGAGCGTTGGAGTATGAATCCCCAATGTTTGTGAACTTCTTTTGCGGGTTATTCTTCTTAGATGATTCGACAAGGTTAAACTCATCGGTTTTGCTAGTGGAGCCATAAGAGCGACTCGTTGAACCCCGATATACACAACCTACCGTTTTGGACAAGAGTCCTTTACGGATGTTGTCTTCAATTCTCGTTCCTAGGACAGTCAAGTCTCTGAAAGACTTTATGTTTTTGTATCTCAAATAGTTTGCATAAATGAGTCTCAAATTATCCAAGAACTTTTCCATAAGAGTGGCTTCATCTGGACGTTCAACAAATTGTGTGCTAGTCTTTCTCCACCTACTTAGGAAGTCGTTGAAGCCTTCTTTCTCATTTTGGGTAAGAACCTCTAGAGTGCGCATATTCACTTGGATCTCAGCATTATCCGCATATTGTTTGGTGAACTTATTTGCGGCATCGTCCCAAGTGGCAATCTTCTGGTGCTCCAAAGAGTAAAACCATTGCTTAGGAATAGTGTCGAGAGATGAAGGAAAGATCCTTAGGAACATCTCGGGTTTGATGCCTTTGATAGACATATAATCTTTGAAGGCACGAATATGGTTCAAAGGGTTTTCATGCCCCTTGAACTTTGGGATGTTAGTCATGTTGAAGTTGGTTGGCAATTGAGCATTTACCGCCTCATACTTGCGATTATTCTCCCTGTAGATGTCATCTCCCTTAAGGTACATTAATTGCTCCTCCAGGTATTGGAGTCGCTTTTCAGCTTCAGTGAGACCTAGTGGGGGGTTGACTTCTGGTTGTCCAACAAAGGGTGGAAGGTTATCATGCATGCTCATGTCGGGAACATCATTCTCTGCAGGAGAAAATCTAGTTTCTACGGCAACAATTCGGCGTTCGATAGCATTTAGGCGAGCATAAGCTTGGCCTTGGCTTGTTTGGAGACGGACGAGCGCAACTAGGATTAGATCATTACCAATTCCGGGTGGTCCATTAATGCTTGCGGGACTAGTTCCAGGCATCTTGGAAACTGGGGATAAGAGATCGACGACGAATCAAAACATGATCGACCATTTTAGCACACTTACTCAAAAAAGACTCGACTTGTGAAGTGGGTGTGTGCCACTGTGTCAAGTGAGGTTTGAAAATGACAGAATTTGAAATGTTTATCTTAGGCAACTGTAGTGTAGTTGTAGGAGTGACGACTCGAAGTGGGTTTTTGAAATGGGTTTTGAGGCCCGAATTTTGACTGGACATTTGGACAGAGTTTCGACTCATTTTGCGCTATTTTAGGCCATTTTTGAAAATATTTACATTTTGAAAAGGATTTTATTTTACAAAATTTCGTCATGGTTTTGTTTACAAAATGGTGATCACGTATATGATACAAACATTCATACAGGCATTAAAATGGTATGCTGAATGCATTTAAAGGGTTTTGGCTTGAAAGGTGGGTTGCCATACCAAGCAATCAAACCCTGGTCTGTAGAGAGGTCTGTGCCAAACATGAGAAAAGTCGGTTCCTAGTCCATTTCCTCGAGTAGTGAAAGCCCTTGATACAAACATGAGTATGTACCATGGTATAGTTAACGTCAATCGCTATCTATCCTTAGGCCCATATAAGAATTTGGACCGTCCAGCCGGGACGCTTGGTCGAATGGGTTGGGTTAAGCCTAGAAAAGACGAATAAAACGACCTAAGAAGGTCGAGTAATTAAAACCGACAACTGTCTCGTATAAACTATTCCCTAACCTCGTTCAAGTTTCACCCTGGGTAACACGTAAGTTCATCCCCAGCGAAGTTGCCAAACTGTGGACATGGGCCACCCGCGCAGCGCGCACCCGCGTTTTTGTGAATGTTTATGGCGGCGGCACTTCTCCCACGGAACCTTGGATAGCCAAAGCACGTCATGGGCCGTTACCGATTTGTGAGGCTTTGAAACCGGTGAAAGGTTGAATAACCCTGCATTTGTGAAGTCGCCACCATTTTTTATGGGAACTTGGAACCGTTCGAATACCTCGTGTCATGTGAAGACACAAAGTAGTGACATGAACACTAAGAACTCGTTACCCTTAGCATTCTATGTCTAGAATGACTTTCATGGATGCCAACGAACACGGATGTTCACAGAGATCTGGAGTAAGGGGTGAGGGTATGTATTAGGAAGTCCTTTTACTAAACATTTAATCCCTCCCGCCTCGATAGCGGCCTCTACTAATGAATAGGGAAATCGTTCGTATTTGATATATCGTCGATTATATGCATGCAATGCAACATCCACAAATTAATCCTAGCATGTGAATTAAACTATGTCGGTGAGCAAATAATTAGGCAACTATTAATGTCGAGTTGAGATTTAGAATTGATTACATGTGAATACAAGTGGATAGATCATACATAAGTAAATACGATAAATAAATAACGATAATTGAAATTACAAATGAATTACAAGGGTTTAATTGATTTACGTCAAAAATACACTTAAGACGGATTTTTGGAGAGAATAAAAGGGTAGAAAATTAAGGTAATAAAATAGGTCAGATTAAGGGTGATATTACGATTATAGTTAATTAAACACCTAATTAAAGCTACATTACAGCGAGAACGGAAATTCAGGGACAGAGATCATCTCGAAAAGGCGCAGCAACTGCTGCGTCCCTTGGAAGAGGCGCAGCTGTTCTTGCGTCTGTTCTTGAGTTGAGCTCTGACAGTGAAGTCAGAACCGCGGTTTGTAAATATTTGTTGGTATATTTACGATTGGTTATTGACGTCTAAACTCAAGTGAAAATGTTTTAGCAGATTAATTACATCTAGAACCGTCATAAAAAGGATAAGAAACGAAATAAAACAAGTTAGAACAAATTAGAACGAATTAGATTTATTTACGGTGTCAGAATTACAAAAGGAACGAACTTGAAAGAATAGAACTTGATAAACTGGATTCAAACAGGGAAATATGTACCAAAGAACAAATCTTAGAAACTTGATATGAACAAATCGAGTTTCTAAAATCCGGGTTTGATTTAATGACGAAAACCCGCAAATATCGAATTATAAAGGATTTAAGTCGAAAATAAAATGTGATAATCAAAAGGAATTATTAGAAACACAGTTTACGTACTGAAGAAAGAAACAAAATAAGAAAAATAAGACGAAATGAATGAAACACAGAAAACCGGAGGAAAAAGAAGAAGAGCAGAGAGCGGCGTAGCCTGAAGAGGCGCGGCAGAGATGTCTTGCGACCCTTCAAGAGCCGCAAATTCTTTTTGCGTTTAAATCACGACGTCTGGTTACTGCAATTTCGTAAAAACAGTTTGCAATAAAGGTTTTTAAAATCGGTTTTAAATATACTTTTGACGTAAATGTTACAATAATGAGTACAAAAATAAAATACAATAAAAAAAAGATGGGATTTACACCCTCAAACTTACATGATTGACGAAACGAGATTGACTAAATTAACGTTAGTGATTGCTCGACTCGAATGTATGTAGAAAGTGCCCTTGTTGGAGGATTTTAGATTAATTGATTGATGTGTAGTGGTCAAATTGGTCGGTCATGCAACGTGACTGGAACTCGGAATGATCTGAGCTTACGTGGTCGATTGATCAAGCACGTAGGCGTCAAAAGCTTAGAGCAAAGTCTAGAATGCAATGGGAGAAGAGAAGGGCGGACACTCGCGTGAAAAATATGGAGACCGAAGGTCTCTATTTATACCAAAAAATGTGAAGAGTTTTGGAATGACACAAACTTTGGAAAGAATAACGGACTTATTCCGTGAATAGCAAAAGAGGGCTGGAGAAGAGGCGCAGCAGCTGCTGTGGTCCTTCCAAGAGGCGCAGCACCTGCTGCGTAATTTCCCCAGAGGTTTCCTCCTGCGGAAGAAAGATTTCCGCATTTCTTTTAGGGAATTGTGGTAGATCTCTACTTCTTTATTCCATAAAATATGATATTTGGGATATATTTTACCAAAAGATGTAAAATTAAATTATGGAATAAATATCTAGAACATTCTAGAACGTTCCGACTCGGCATTTTAAACGGTTTCTTAGAAAATGAAGTGGTTTTTGACCCAGACTCCAAATGAACTCTAATTACTGTCAAAACGACCGTATCGGCTCGTAGATGACGATCAAGGGGTAGACACAAGTGTTTGAGCTATCACCTGATGATAAACTTACAGGACTGTCAAAAATCGTTTCGCGTACCAAACATGCGGCCCAATCGTCACTGGGTGGTTGGCGGAAGGTGCAGAAATGAGGTATCTACACATGTTTGGGAGCAGATATATGTTGGATGAAGGGGAACATGTCACGCTTGATGCTGGGCCAGCACTTCTTGAAGAAGCCAGCATGATACCCGTCAGATCCCGGGGCTTTGTTCGACCACAAGAGAAAGAGACCCATACGAATCCCTTCTTCACAGGGGACGGAGAAAGAAATGATTTGAGAGAAGGAGGGTTGAGGAGAGTGATCACCTCAGCATGAGACCTAGTGGGTGTTTACGTAGGTGTGGGATTTCGGAAGCTAGGAGCTCTAGTTTGTGGGGTTCGAGGGCTGCTTGGTGAGACTTCCATCGACAAAAAGGGTGTTTGACCAGGCAAGGTTCGGATATAATCGGGCGACCTAAATAGAGGGTGAATTAGGTGACTTCGGTATAATCTGGCTGGACCGGGTGGCCTAACCATGGAAGTTGTGTGTATTGGAGTTCCTTCCTTTTCTAACCCTGCCTACGGTATCTATAATTGTACATATGCGTACATAAAATGGGTTATACGAAATGAATTTTTTTAATTTTTTTATTCTTACATATCATAACCAAACTAAATTTATGTAAGAGTATTAAATCAAATTATTTTTCATTGGTAGACATTTATCACATGCACTAACCAAATGAACTATGACATAAAATAAAACAAGTAAATAAAGTAAACTTTCATGACAAAAACATGCAAACCATTAAATATTGATGGAAAAACTACGAAGCACGATGATTTCAATAGTGATTCCGGGTCCAACTGCAATCAAAACACCATCATTCAACCCTTGGCCTGTTGTAGGCATACCTTCCTTAAATGACCTATTCCTTATCTCATCCAACACAAATATGATTGTTGTACTCGACATGTTCCCGAATTCACTCAACACGTGCCGACTTGCTTCTAATTTATGATCCTTTAGCCCGAGTCGAGCTTCCATTTTGTCTAAAATTGCCGGTCCACCCGGGTGAACTGCGAAGAATATAGAGTTCCAATTATGTATATTTAATGGACCAAAAGCTTGAAGTAGTGGCTTTTCAATGCTATCTGCGAGCACTTGGGAGAGTTTCTTTGACAAATAGAAGTTTAACCCTGTTTCTCTTAATTGTCCTCCAGCGCCCCATTTAGTATCTGGTATTAGACTTTGGAAAGCTGATACCATTTCAAAAATAGGTCTCTCGCCAATCGCTTCATTCGGATTTGAGCCGATAATCATCGCGCCTGCACCATCGCTGAAGAGGATATGCCCCACCATAGAACCCATATCACGTTCACCTATTAGATTATTTATAAAGTAGTAAAGAAAAATACATCAACATAAATTTATAAGTCGATATATATTTTTCAAGGCTATTACAGTACATGTTTATTTGTATCTTTTCGTGTTCAATACAATGGCTTATTCATTTGGAGAATCAGTTGTAAAATACTCTAGAAAATTCTTTGGTCCAAAAAGTGCAGACAGATCAGATCATAATCGTAGGTATGATCTTAATATATTAGGATCACACGAATATACTTGTCTTAATGTTCTATAAAGTATAATCTTAATATTACTAATAAGACGGATTTAGTAGAGTATAGAAGTGTGGATTTAGGCAAGTTATTGGTGGAATAAGTAGCGTTTAGAGGTATAATTGTATAATTCATTCCTATTTCATGGTGTTAATTGCATTTGAGAGTAATTAAGTTGAAATATGGGTTAATGGAGTTTTTTTTAGATGAAATATGAGTATATATATTATATCAAAAACCAATCCAATATACATGAGGCTTGGGGTTCAAAACCCCCAAAGGTCAAACAAATCAGACCCAAAACAAACAAGCTAAATTACAAATCAGAGTAATTAAACCAGCCATTTGTTGTGTGACCCAACTCAGGGCCAGTTTTGCTATGTCCTATTCTCCTTGCAGTTTCCTCAATTTGAAGAGCTATGAGTTCAGGCCTCATCACTGAAAGATTAACCCTTGTAGAGTTCCTTTGGTACCAGACGGTGTAGTGGAAAACATTGAGTAACATTGTCATAACTTTTCACTCTCTACTGCTTTTTTTACCATTCTGAAGCTGATTGACAGTAGGGAAGGTTCTTCCAAGCCAACTGGCAATAACCTCCTTGATCTTGCAACTATTGATACATTCATGGAACAAATGATCAAAAGCTTCAGGCAGTTCTCTACAAAGTAGGCACAGATTATCCTCACAAAAACCTAAATGAAACAGTTTGGTTTTAATGTTTAGACCTTCTTGCATAATGAGCCAGGTGATGATTGAGTGCTTGGGTATGTTCCAGCTGTTCCATACCAGAGAACACCAATCCAGTTTAGGCTATTGAGTACTGAGCCAGGCATAGCCATTTCTGACAGTGTATCCTTTAGCATTAGGTGTCTAACAGTTCTCAGTGAAACCATCTTTCAATTTGTCTTAAGAATGCCAGTCCTGGGATTTCAGGTAAATATTACTTACCCATTTTATCCAGAGCCTGTCAGCTTTGCAATACACCCAATTAACCAGTTTCCCTACAGCTGCCACATTCCAAGTTTCAGCCTTTTTAATGCCAAGTCCACCTGTATCTTTGGGGAGAGTAGCCTTGTCCCATGCCACTAAGGGGACCCTGTGATATTCAGAACTCCCATCCCAAATATAATTCCTGCATATAGCCTCAATCCTCTTTATTACACACTTAGGTATCAAAAACATATTGGCCCAGTAGCTATGAAGAGTATTCAGCACTGAATTAATAAGAGTGATTCTGCCAGCATAAGATAGTTTTTTTATTCCTAGAGCCTCAATCCTCTTTATTACACACTTAGGTATTAAAAACATATTGGCCTAGTAGCTATGAAGAGTATTCAGCACTGAATTGATAAGAGTGATTCTGCCAGTATAAGATAGTTTTTTTATTCCTAGGCTTCTGATCTTAGATATCATCTTTTCTGTCAAGCTGCTGCAGTCTTTTTTGCTCAGTTTGCCAGGTTGAATGGGGACCCCCAAATATCTGAAAGGCAATTTGCCCTCTGGAAACCCTATTACTCTCATTATATCTGTTTTTAGATCAGTTGTCATGCCACTGAAAAAAATCTCAGACTTTGTATTATTCATACTCAAGCCAGAAGCCTTAGAAAAGGAAGGCTGTAGCAAAAGTAATCAATCTAGTCAAATAATCCATACAAATGGTGAAGAGAAGTGGTGAGATTGGGTCACCCTGCCTAATCCCTCTTTAACCCTTGAAATATCCAAAATTATTACCATTCAAAACCAAAGTGAAAGAGGTTGATCTGATGCAGGCCATAACAAGCTTTGTAAAGTGACTTGGGAAATTTAGACCATAAAGCAATTGTTCTACAAAATCCCATTCTACAGTATCAAATGCTTTTTGAAGATCAATTTTGAATAGGTATCTAGGGGAGACATGACTCCTGGCATACATATGCACAATATCCTGACATATTAAACATTTTCAATGATAGATCTTCCGTGTATAAAAGCTCCTTGGTTGTCATGGATAATGTCAGGGAGCACAAGAGCCAATCTGTTGCAAAGTAGTTTAGAGATGATTTTGTAGAGCTTATTACAGCAAGCAATAGGTCTAAATTGCTTAACAGAAGTGGGCCTATCACACTTGGGAATAAGAGTAATGTTAGTGGCATTAATCTGAGTAAGCAATTGACCTGTGGTGAAGAAGTCTGCAATAGCTTCATATACATCATGCCCAATCATTTCCCGAGTATCCTTAAAGAATCCATTGGAGTATCCATCAGGGCCTGGAGCTTTGTCCTTGGGGATGGAGAAAACAGCCCGTTTAACCTCTTGATAAGTGACATTGCTATTAAGGACTTCAATATGTTCAGAGTTGTAGACCTTGCCATGGGCCAGAACAGCAGGTCTGACTACATCAGTAGGACTTCTTTTACCAAGCAGATCTTTGTAGTATTCTAGGAAAGCATTCTAAATAGTATCAGTGTCCTTACAGACCTTCTCCTTTTGATCTTCAATTTGGATCACTCTATTTCTCATACATCTCTTCTTGATAGCATTATGAAAATAAGCTGTATTACTATCTCCATCTTACAGCCACTGGCCTTTTGATTTCTGTTGGAGGAAGCTGTCCCTGGCTTTTGTCAAATTTTGAAGCTCGGAAATAAGGACCACTTCCTTCTCAATAAGACCAGAATTATGGATATCAACAGTAATCTGTAATTGAATGTCAGCTAACAAATGGGCAGCTTTGCTAGTCTTATTCTCAATGTCAGAAAAGCATTCTTTATTCAAGGCTTTGAGACTATATTTCAATCCTTTCAATTTCTTAACTATGCAAAACATTTTTGTCCCTAGCACAGGTCTCTCCCACACTTACTTCACTTTTGGTAAGAATGCACTGGCATTACTCCACATGTTAAAGTATTTAAAACTTCTAGCCTTCCCATTATTAAGATGCATATTACTAATCACACAAGGAGTATGATCCAATAATCCTTCTGGATGAAAATGGGCAGCCATATCAGGGAACTTATCCAACCATTCTTGATTAATTAAAAATCTATCAAGCCTACTATACTTCTTATGCTCAGCATCCTGTTTATTGTTCCAGGTAAAGAAAGCACCAGTAGCCTGAATATCAACCATACCACAATTACCCAGACAATTCAAGAACTCTTCCATATCCTCCTGCTTTGTCTGTCCTCCCATCCTCTCATCCGGGCTTATGACAGTATTAAAATATCCAACCAGTGCCCAAGGTCCAGAGCACTGCAAAGCAAAGGAATTCAACCAGCTCCATGGGTCAACTCTCGCAGCTCCATCATTATAGGCATAGATCATGGTAAGATAAAAGGTTTGCTGAGAAGCTATCACAGTAACCTTAACATGAATGAATTGAGGATTGTACTGTAGAATCAAAATATCAAACAGACTTGGTTGCCAAATGAGCCAAACCCTACCACCCTTATGAGTACGGCAGTTGGTAGTTACACACCAAACATCAAATAAATTTTGAGAAATATTACTCACATTACCAGCATTAATTTTTGTTTCTAGTAAACCAAAAAGACCAACATTCTGCTTATTAATAAAACTTTTCACTATTTGTTGTTTATTTACACTATTTAACCCTCGAACATTCCAAAATCCTATGTTATTCATTATTACTGCTTTGGATAGGAGGGTTACCATTTTCAACTACCACCATTTGATGATCATTTAACTTTTCTGAGGTATTAGATGACTGTGTAGGACTGTCATCCTGAATTTTGCAATTCTCCTGTGGCTGAATTGTTTGGACATTATTAGGAGTTGTAGCCACCTTTTTCCCAGGAGAATTTACAGTTGCATTCAGCACAGGATATTCGGATTCATAAAGCCCAGGGGTATTTGCAGCTGGCTTTGGAATAGGCTTCCAAACTTTGCGAACAGGCTGTGTTTTCTACAACTCTTTCCTACAATTTCTATCCTCATGCCCCATGCCTTTACACTTTGTGCAAATGCTTGGTTTCCATTCATATTCAACTTTGAGCACAACAATCTTACCATGTTCATCCTTAAACTTAACAGAGTCTGGAAACTTATGTCCCACATTCAGTTCCACCATAGTTCTAGCAAATCCCAATCTCGTCTTCTCCTTAGTGGCTACATCCTTTTTAACATATTTTCTGACCAGGCTTGCAATGGATGGGAGGCATTTCCCCCTGAACTTCAACGGAAGTCCATGCAATCTTACCCAAGCAGGCACCACCTTGACATCCTCCTTCAAGAGATCCACATCCACCTGCCATGGTTTTACTATAAGTGGCTTATTATTAAACATATGATAGCCAGCATTAAGCACTGCATCTTTGTCTTTCATTTCTTTGAATCTTACCAAAAACATCCCATTTGTAAGAAAGATACCTTATCAATACCATATTTGCTCCAAACACGATGAATAAAACCATTAAGCACTCCCGTGGAGGGTTAGCATCGAGCACAAAACAATACACTGCCTGATTCCAATATTCAACCTCCTCTTTAATATCATCATTGGAAAATTCAAGCAAATCTTCATTGACGTCTTTCAGAACAGGGGTCTCTACAATAACAGAGACACATTCATCATTCTTTGCATCAGGTTGCTTACCTCGTTGTGTAACCCATGCCATGTTGGTAGATGGGTCTTCTTCATCCTCAAATGATAATCCAGTCAGTTGATGTACTTCATGCATAGGCTTCGTACGTATCACATCTTCTTCATCAGGTCCTCTCTTTTTCTCATTATTACGGTCAAAACTACTCTTCTTTGATGGTGGTGTACGTTTAGGGATGGATCTTTGACCATTACGTGATTTCTTAGCAGAATTTCTTGCCATAATAACGAAAAAAAGAGCCCTAATCAATGGCTGCAAGTCACTTTTTTTGTTGCCTCGCAGTCGCCAGTCATATTAGGTTTTTTTTGTACGAAAAGTATCTCGGGTTAATGGAGTTTACGATTGTTTTACTCTACATCATTATATCCATTAGTTAAATTAGTCCTTCTCTGTGAATTTGACCCTTATGTCCATTATATTACTATATTTAATGGTGTAATTGAGTAAGTGAATATAAATTTACTTTGATAGGCACAGCCTATCATGCACAAACCTACGACTACATAAATCGATGGTCACGTCACTATTTTAAAAAGTTAGCAAACCTTTTTAAAAACGTTATATGTGGTAGTGGTATCTCAGTTTTTCCTAGCTGCATATGAAATTCAATCCTTAACAGCAAGCTTAAGGGGGACTGAACAGTTAGTTTATATGATGGCTTAACAACAGTATTAAAAATGAGTGAAGAGTTTGCATCAATCACAGATTCACAGGAAGACACTAAATAAGTTGTCCTAATTTATCTAGAATTCAGATTGTCGAAAAGCGGAATTGTTAACATTATTTAACGTAGGTTTGCCTGATGAAGAATTAGCTGGTGATTAAGGCTTACATATATGATATATACATCCGCAGTCGGTTGTCAAATGTCATGATTCTTTACTTATCGACCACGCCTGACCATTTGTCAGAGAGAATAAGGGTTTTTTTACATGGTATTCCTTATTTTTATTTTTCGAATTCTACGTGCTACCCACGCTTTTAAAAATAACAGTGGTAGTCCTTAACTTAATGAAAACATTTAAAATACCCAAAATGCTCTAATTCGACTCATTTAAATGTGTAGTTTACGCAATTTTGATTGATTTTTTGGCAATAACTTGTCATGTCATTTATATAAATATCATTACTCAATCGTAAACCTATTTTCCTTACAAAAATGATCTGTTTAAATACTTTACTTTTAGTACTTTTGATATTTTAAGAACATTTTACTAAGATTAAAGGAATAACTGATGTTTTTAAAAAACCTAGAGATACTATCAAGCAACAACAACAACAACAACAACATCAGAGCCTTAATCCCAAAATGATTTGGGGTCGGCTGACATGAATCATCCTTTCGAACCATCCATGGGTGAACGCACGCCTCAAAATGCGAATAAAAAGGGAAAATGAAAAACAAAAAGGAAGAACGAAAATGTAATGGAAAGTCAAGGTAAACTTAGGGGTTTTAAAATCGAATTCCGGATTTCTTTTATAAAAACTTAAAATTTAAATTGAGAGAAAAGATTAAAACGATTTTAAAAATCGAAATAGAATTAAGGATCCGGAATGCCTTAAAAGTAAATCAAGTAAAATCTATAAGAAAGTGGTTGGTAAAAAGGTGTAATAAAGGAGAGAAGAATAAATAATTTAATTTCTTTAAATTAAATAAAAACACTAAATATGTCAAAAAAACATCAAATACTAAAAATCCACATGTATCCTTTCCCTCCATTGTGCCCTCTCCGTCACCATACTCTCCTCAAGCCCCGGAAATCTCATATCGTGCTCTATCACTCTCAACCATGTCTGTCTCGGTCTTCCTCTATCTCTAGTGACCTTTTCTGTTCTCCAAGTCACCAGCCTCCTAACTGGTGCGTCCATAGGTCTCTTTCTCACATGGTCAAACCATCTTAGTCTGTTTTCCATCATCTTGTCCTCTACTGGCGCCACTTTTACCTTTTCCCTAATCACCTCATTCCTTAACTGATCTTTCCTTGTATGTCCGCACATCCACGTCAACATGCGCATCTCCGCCACACTCATCTTTTGAATGTGACAATGTTTCACGGCCCAACACTCGGAACCGTAAAATAAGGCAGGCCTAATTGTCGTGCGATAAATTTTTCCTTTTAATCTTTGGGGCATATCTTTATCGCAAAGAAACCTTGAAGCACTCTTCCATTTCAACCATCCCGCTTTAATTCTGTGAGCCACATCTCCGTCTAACTCCCCCATCTTTTTGAATAATAGATCCTAGATATATGAAGAAATCCGACCCCTCAACAACATTCCCATCGAAAATAATACTCCCCGCCTCTGTCGATCTCAACCCCACCACTTTAGTGAACTCACATCTCAAATACTCAGTCTTACTCCTACTCAGCCTAAACCCACGAGTCTCTAAAGTCTGCCTCCACAATTCCAACTTTCTCTCCACCCCCTCTTTCGTCTCATCAATCAACACAATATCATCAGCAAACATCATACACCAAGGGATGTCGTCCTGAATATCCCTTGTCAACTCATCCATAACTATAGCAAAGAGAAAAGGATTAAGTGCGGAACCTTGATGCACCCCGATAGTAATGGGAAATTCTTCCGTTCTCCCAACATTAGTGCGAACACTTACAGTAGCCCCCTCATACATGTCCTTTATGAGGTCAATATATTTTCGAGACACACCCTTTCTCGCCAAAGCCCACCAAAGTACTTCTCTTGGTACCCTATCATATGCCTTTTCCAAGTCAATAAAAACCATATGCAAGTCCTTCTTCTTGTCCCGATAGTATTCCATCAACTGTCTCATGATAAAAATCGCATCCATAGTCGATCTCCCGGGCATAAATCCAAATTGGTTATCCGAGATGTCTACACATATCCTAAGCCTTTGCTCGATTATCCGCTCCCATAAATTCATCGTATGACTCATAAGTTTAATTCCCCGATAATTGGAACACTCTTGAACATCACCTTTGTTCTTGTACAAAGGGAGAAGAGTGCTTCTCCTCCAAATCTTGTTGAAGAGCATGGTTACCCATTCGATCCCTTTCTCCCCGAAGCACCTCCAAACTTCTATGGGTATACCATCCGGTCCCTCTGCTTTCTTTGACCCCATCTTCCTTAACGCCTTTCTAACGTCACTCTTTTGTATTCTACGCACAAATTCCCGATTAACCATGCTTGGTGTTACCCCTACATCTCCAAAACCTTGTTCCTGATGTCCATTGAATAAAGTAGCAAAGTAAGAACTCCATCTAGCCTTTATTTCGTTATCCTGAACCAGAACCTTGTCGTCCATATCTTTCACACATCTAACTCTCCCAATATCTCTCGTCTTTCGGTCTCTTATGCGAGCCAGTTTATAGATATCCTTCTCTCCTTCTCTCGTTTCCAACCTGGCATACACTTCTTGGTTAACTTTTTCCCTCACATCCCGTACGGCCTTTTTAGCAGCTCTTCTAGCCTCCTTGTACCTTTCAAAGTTCTCATCACTCATGCATTTCCCCAAAACCTTATAGCATTCACGTTTAGTCTTTATCGCTTGTCTCACCTCATCGTTCCACCAAGATGTGTCCTTACTTGATGGTCTATTCCTTTAGATTCCCCTACCACTTCCCTCGCCAAATCCTTTACAACATGCTCCAATTTATCCCACGTTGCATCAATATCTTTCCCCTCGCAATCCGACCAAATATCGCTACTTCCAACCTTATCCAAAAACGTTTGTTGGTTTCCCCCTTGTAGCTTCCACCACTTGATACGTGCCTCGCCGATTATCTTTCTCTTCCTCAAGTCTCTCCTACCACTAAAATCAAGCACCACTAGTCTATGTTGTGTTGCGGCACTTTCCCCGGGTATGACCTTGCAATCGGTGTACTCTTTCCTCCACACATTCCTTACCAAAAGGAAGTCAATTTGATTAGCATTTCCTCCACTTATATAAGTTACCAGATGAGAATGTCTTTTCTCGAACCAAGTGTTCATTACACCCAAGTCATATGCCAAAGCAAAATCTAATATGTCACTTCCTGCTTCATTTCTCTCCCCGAACCCAAAATCCCCATGAATGTTCTCGAAGCCAACTCGACTAGTACCCACATGCCTATTGAGGTCACCACCAATGATCAATTTCTCTCCAATAGGGACTCGTTCTACAACCTCTTCCAACCTCTTCCAAGGCTCGTCGAAAAGACGCATCCAAACCTACTTGAGGTGCGTAAACACTTATAACAGTCACCACCTCATCCCCAACTACATGCTTAATGCTCATAATCCTATCACTCTTTCTTGATACTTCTACCACATCATCGATGTAATCTTTATCAATGACAATACCCACTCAATTACGACTTTTGTGTTTACCCGTATACCAAAGCTTATAACCCCAAGGCGCTATCACCCTTGCTTTATCTCCGACCACCTTTGTCTCTTGTAGACACATTATATGCACTCTCCTCCTTTTCATAACCTCCTCTACCTCAGCTAATCTCCCTGTCAAAGAGCCAACATTCCAAGTACCAAAACGTAACCTACTACCATTCCTAAAGTCATGTCCTGATTTCTTTACCCCCTCTTGACCATGCTTCCTAGATCCAAACCTATTTGACACCACACCCATACTTCGAGGTGGCGCGCCTTTTTTGGGCGACGACCTAACAACCCTTGCATATTTTTCACTACACCCGGGTCTAGAAGATGTAGCGCACCCTTGCCTATTTGACACCACCCCCAAATGTAAAGATGGCGCGTCGCTTCCGGGCGACGACCTAACAACCCTCACATACTTATCACTACACCCGGGTCTAAGAAGTGCAGCGCGTCGCTTCTGAGGAGACGCTCCAACGATGTTCAAATTCCGATTCATGTCCATAAAATGTGACTAAGTTTTTATGCTGGCTGCCACAGACCTACCGCAACCCTCCTCCTTTATCCGGGCTTGAGACCGGCAATGAATGCCCGAAAACATTCAGAAAAATACAAGGGCGTATCACTAAGAAAAACCCATAAGGAAAATTGAAGAGCAAACCATTGTGTTAGAGAGAACCGTCTCTGAACTAGCCCTAATGAGTTTCGTTATATTATTAATTGAAATAATTTGTTGGAAAATTTCGATATATTAGTGCTCTGAAAATTAGCACGATATTTTGCCATAATTAACATGTTAATTATGTCTTTTAGTTTATTTGTAGGATCATACGATCCTACGATCCCATCCTATCGGTTCGATCAAAAGTATGATCTCATTTCGAACACATTAGAACAACGTGTCTATACACATAGATTGCTACCATGGAGTACAATACAAGTCCGGAATAGAATAGTACCTGGTGCTCGAAAGCACATAGTATTGATCTCGCAACACACTGCGAGGACACGAGCGCCAGGAGTATTTTCTGAAATAAGCTTAGCCAAGCGCAATACTGTACCACCTCCATAACATCCTTGTTGGTAGAGCATAAATCGTTGGACATTCGGGCCGAGATCGAGGAGTTTGAGTAGCTCATAGTCACACCCTGGCATGGCAATGCCACATATAGTGCAAAATATAATATGAGTGATCTTAGACTTGGATTGCCCCCATTCACTTATGGCCTTTAGAGATGCTTCATATCCAAGTTTTGGGACCTCTTCTATAAGTATGTCTTCACGAATGTTGAAAGATGAGGCATTTTCATCACATATTTGCGGTTTATCCTTTATGAATTCCATTGTTAAGTGCATGTAGCGCTTTCTAATTCCACTTTTTTTACCTAGAAGTTGTAATAATACCCAAATGAGATCAAAGCGACATTAAGGTTAGATCTTTATGGGGTGTTTCATCACCTCGAGAAGTGTGTTGTTATTTTTTTAGTTAACAAACCCGATTTTTTCGACCACCGTATGATCAAACACTTTAAGTTGAGCAAAACTAAATGACATCTATAAATCTTCTATATAAAAGTATAAAACAAGAATCACTTAAACCAATTGTACGCGTGTCATGTTTTTAGAGTTTTTTTCGCCTAAGCATCTATATCTATATAAATCACATAACAAAGGAAGATACAAGGAGACATAAGTAGTATAAGCTGTAAAGAGTTTTGTATTAGGGCTAAATAAAAGCGGAGGAAAATGGCAACCATAAACAAGGGCGAACCCACGCGGTAGCAAGGGGTAGCGGCCGCTACCCTAAATTCAGAAAAATAAATGAGAAAGATGATCTTTTGCTACCCCGAACTGATGGCTGTAATTAAAAGATAAGTACTTCCTCCGTCCCGGTCATTTGTTGTCCTTCGGTTTGGCACAAAGACCAAGAAAAGAGAAGAGGGTCAATTACTAAATGACATGTGGATGAAATTGTGTGTGAATGACCAAATCTATAAATACTATTAAAAGCCTAAACTTTAAAGGTCACATAGACAATGACACCTCACATTACTAAATGCCACCTTGCATTACCAAAATTCCACGTCACCAATTCTCCATGTAGTGTGACGTGTTTAATTAAAATGGTAATTCATGTTCGTATAATGATCCATTTAAAACGATACACAGATTAAAAATTTTTACATACAAAATAAATTAGTATAAAAAACATTAAATTTTGGCATTTTTAATTCCTAGATAAATTAAAAAATAATTAAATATCAAAATTCATACAAATTTCTACGTTTATTCTTAGGATATTTTAAGTAACAAATAAATATCACGTAATTCTAATTTTACGTTGTTTATGAAATAATAAAGAATTTGTTTTTATTAAGGGCAAATAATAAGATACTTAACATTGAACATTGACATTTTAATTTTTAAAAGTATAATTGGTTAAACGAAAAATAAAAATTTACATCACTCTAATTTAAAATTATTTATATGTGCAACTTCTTTATAAATATTATTGCAATAAACTTGCTCAATTTCAATAAATTGAATACATATGTAAATCTATAATATGATCTATATCTATATCTATATCTATACAATATAGATACAGACAAAATAAAAAAATATTAGTTGCAAACACAAAAACCAAATTGATACAAACTCTTTATTTCCTCTCATAAATTTGTACCAATCTACCTATTTATTTAGTTTTTATTTCTTTTATTTAATAGATGGTCTTTTGGTTTTCCCTCACAATTATTATACTTTGTGTTTATTTCACCATAATGTTTTTTATCTCCCATTTATTTTACAAAACATTCTTCTTCTCTCAAATAAATAAATTTATGAAATTAATTATAAAAAATTTCTTAAATAAATAGTACAACAATCCTCTTTTTCATTTTTATCCAAAAAATTGGTAGGTAAAGTATGCATATATAACCAATTGAACTATTTAAATTATTTATTCTTATTATGTTTTGAATTAATTAAGAGTTAGAATAATATTTAATTATTTTTTTTGTGTAATTTTTCTATTAGTTAATAATAATTCAATTATATTAGATACTTGGTTATCTAACTAAAATTAATCTCTAAATACCATGTGTTACATACTTATAAAATACAAACAAAATAAAAAATATTAGTTGCAAATACAAAAAACAAATTAATACAAACTCTTTATTTTCCTCTATAAATTTGGTATCAATCTACCTATTCATTTAATTTTTATTTCTTTATAATAAATTGTCTTTTGGTTTTTCCACAATTATTATACTTTGTATTTATTTCACCATAATTTTTTTTTATCTTCCCCTTAGTTCACAAAACATTCTTCTTCTCTCAAATAAATTCTTGAAATTAATTAGATAATTAATTACAAAAAATTTCTTATATAAATATTACAACAATCCTATTTTTCATTTTTATCCAAAAAGTTGGTAGGTAAAGTATTCATATATAGCCAATTGAATTATTTAAATTTTTTTTATTCTTATTATGTTTTGAACTAATTAAGAGTTAGATACATATTTAATTATTATTGTTGTGTTTGTATTAAAATTGTAGGAGGATGACATACTCACATATCAAAAACATTGCATGAAGTCTGGAAATAATGGTTACGGAACTTCTTTGCAATTATCTTTTGACTTGATTATATTTTTTTTTTTTATTGAGTTTTCCTTTTTTTATTATTATGGTGTATGCGCAATATCAAGTTTTTAGTACGAATCTCTAATTATTAGTGACATGTTACATTATATATTCCAATCCTTGGAATATTAATTGATAAATTTTGTAAATTGTACTAAATTGTCTTACACCTTTTCGTGCACTTTATTAGTTTTTCATGTACTCTTCAACTTGTATTTTGTGAATCATGGTATAAATCAAATATTTTAGTCGACAAACAAGATTATAAAAGTCTTAATGGAAGTGTTGAAGTTATATGCTCCAAAAATATAAATTGGATCTTTTAATGCGGATCAACGTAAATAATTTGCATGGTTTTTGATCGGAATCCGATGATCATTCTCCAATCCATTTTTTTTAACTTTGAATGTTTTCAAGCCTTTAAATCATTTTTGTTTTCCATCAAATATTTTCTTCTAGCACTTCCAATATTTCTTCGAGCAATGTTTATTTTTTTTTGTAATGATTTGTATATATTTTTCTTTTCTCATAATCAATTGTTACGAATATTTTTTATTTATCACCCCACTTCACTTTTTTTTTGTCTATTTTTATATTATCACTTTTTTTTCTTTGATTTCTACTTTGGGACATGCTTTTTACCAAATGCCTCTTATAACTTTTTTTAAAAATTACCAAATAAATGTCATCGTTTAAGGGTAAATTTCTCACATTACTCCACCAATTGCAAACGTTTTCCGAATCTTAATTATTGCGCACAAGTAAATGAGGTGATAATTAAAATAATGGAAGTATAATAATACAAATTGTGCATCCTTATTTCTTTGGAATTCATCGGGATAGACGTTAAAGCTTCTCACATAAAAGTTCACCAACAACAACAGATATAGAGATGACTCTAATTGACAAGAGATATAGAAATGAAACTAGAATGATGTCATTGTTGAACATATACATTTTCTCATGTATCCTCTAAAAAATTGTTCACACAAAATTTATTTTAAAAATTATTGAATGCGTATTTATTCTCAAATTTTATTTGTATAAGTCACATGTCATCAACTCCTTGCTAATAATTTAAGTATATCACTTAGGTCTTTCGTTATACAAAAATTATTTCAATAATATCTTTCCCGATACATTGGAAATCAACTGAATTTACAAGGACGATGTTGCAAGACCGACAAATCGACAAGAATTATAAATGTATTATTTTCTGAAATTTTTTAACAAACTCCTTTGAATTTAAGAAAATAAACTTGTAATTTTAGCCTAATTAGTAAGATAAACATAAGTTGTATAAAAGAGCGCTTTCGAAGCATTATTCATATCGTCTCTAATTGACTAAAGATAATATGTAAAATTCAGTTATAAAATATCATTATTATCCATTCATTTATATATTTTATATGTTTAATTTATTTTTAATTTCTTTTTCATTAGAATACGTTAGGTAATAAGGAATAGAATTAGATGTTCAAGTGTCCAACCTTTTGTTTTTTTGCAGGATAAAAATGGGACTAAGGTTCTTAGAACGCACCAAAACAACACTGAAAATAATATATCAAGTACTAGAATACCAAAAGCCGTCAATGTTGAGTGAACTGAATAACCACCGTGACAAAGCCAAGTGCCCTCGAAATCCAGAGACAATCTAAACAGCATAAAAAAAAAGCAGGGAACAAAAACAGAAAGGGGGCTGACAGTGATTAACACAACAAGACAACAATCAGTAAAAGGACAAACACGACGAGGACCGTAGCAAAATAAAAGTAGTTTGCAAACTTAATATTCTACTGTTTGAATGCAATTTTACGTTTTCCCATAATTTGTGTTTACTTTTGCTTCTAGGCTTTGAGAATAAGTTGTTTAAAGTGCTATGAATAAGTTGTTTAAAGTGCTATGATGAAACACAAGACAATACAATTTCTCAGTTAATTTATATGCAATACCAGCCTTCAAAATCAGAGAATGGACATTCGTATGTTCTTTAAAATGAGGGGTTCATGAGTTTTGGTGTCGTTGTTCAATAAAGAGTATCTGATTTCCAACAAATTCCAACTATTCTAATATAATAAATTTCCAAATCCCCTTAGATATTATAATATACTTATCCTCGAAAACTGTGGTAGAACCCTCTCTATTATCTTGCTTAGGTATCCTACCAACATATCTTCAAGATAATAAGCAAGAAGACAAACAAGTCGAATAACGCATTCATGAACGATACTGCAAAATAAAAGAACAAAAACAATCAAACCCGTGATGTTCACGGGTCACAAAACTAGTTGTTCATCAAATGCAATCCTAAAATAGAAAGAATAACAATTAACTGAGACATCCCAAAATGAGAAAGTGCAACAAATGACCGGGAAGCGTGATATTAGCAACATAATATGTGTGCTGAAGTGGTAAAGTTGTTGGGCTCCTATCTAATCCATCTGGGCTCAAGCCTTATTAGAAGCAGTTTTTATTTTTCTTTCTTTTTATTTTTGACATCATTTTGAGAGCATATGTTTTCAATCATTTCCTGTATTTTTAGTTTTCTTTTATTACACATTTAATAATTAACATTATGAAAAATGAAAAGGCAACTACTATATACTTGTATTACATTATTTTATAAATTATTATTTATTACTTTTTCTGTTGCAATCATTTATTTACTTACTTTGTTCTTTGTAAGTGATATTTCAATCAAAGGTAAACAAATAATTGAGATGAAGGAGCTATATTTTTTTTGTTATAAGCTACAAGTTGTGGCGCTTTTATTGATAATGAATTGTTCATGTATATATATAAATGATCACCAGAAGTACTAAACAACTAGAACTTAAGGCTCAGGCGCTATAAACAATTTCAAAACAATAAACGCGAAAACAATTGATCTTTTCAAATTGAAAAATAAAATTAGTATAAAAGATTTATGTTCATTGTGTTTGTGTTTCTCTTAATCGAGGAAATGTTACAAAAATTTCGCTACCCCGTATATAAAATCCAGGGTTCGTCCCTGACCATAAAGGTGATGCATGAGTAAAATGTTACTCCCTCCAATCCACTATTTTCTTCCCTATTTCCGTAAACGTATTATTCAGGTGTTCTTCCCTATTTACTTTTTTGGGTTGATTTGTGTGGTCTAAATTCAATAACATGTGGGGTAGTGTGTTTTGTGTGGTTAAAATTCAATTTCTTATTTCTTGTGCAAAAAAAAAGGGGAAGAAAATGGTGAATTGGAGGAAGTATGTATCACTATCATCAGATGAAAATACTTCAAATTAGTGTTGAATGGTTAGACTAATTATGAAAAATGACATTAAATAAAAATGTCGTTTATATAACATTACGAATATAGGGTTGCAAAAAAAAAATACAGAAAGAATCACGAAAAAATGTGACCCCATAATAACCTATATTCCGTGTAATAGTGTTTCTATTATCTGAATAGTATTCATCAATTTTTAAGTAAGTTACCAATAAATAAAAGTGTCTTTTGTATAACATCTATATATATATATATATATATATATATATATATATATATATATATATATATATATATAAAAGAGAGTTTTTTCGAGCGATCTGAGAGCGTCCACATCATCAAAAATCAATTTAGGAAAGTATAATTTTTGATGTAAAAAATAAAGTGGAAAATCTTTTAATTATTATAACATGTATATTTCCTAAATTATATTCAAGTGATATTTCCAATTTTATATCAAACTTTTACATTTCATTTGGCAAAAAAATATCGTTAAAAAAATAATGAAAATAATATAATTAGCTTTGTGTTAAAAAATGCTATCATTAGAGTATAAATTTCATATTATTTGCACATATTAAAGATGGTGTACTTCTTAATATGTAAAATTGTGTACTTTTTAGTATGTTTTGTCCCACATTGGAAAATAAGTAGGTGTGGTGAATATACTACATATAAATAGTAGAATTGTCTCACACCGAAAGATTAGTATAAGGTGATGTGATCCTATGATTATAAATAGGATGCATATTTGGAACTTATGTATCCACCCAAAAAATTTTGAGTCTCATAAATATTGTTTTAAAGAGCTCTTAAGATTTTTTATCATTATCTACGATATGATATAAAAAATAAAGTGGAAATCGTTGGGAACTACCTTGAAAGAGTTAAGAACATGAACAAGAAAATAAAAAAAAAATAACTAAAGGTTTTACTAATGGTAATCTTCTGACACAATACAAAACTAAAGATTTTACTTATGGTTGTCTTCTGAATGCAGTAATAGACGTTAATGAGTCGTTATATGTACGATGTAGATATCCATATTTAATAATCGAGACTAAGTGATTTTACCTTCAAAGAAAAATAATATGTATACAATAGTGATTTTTTAAGAAGAGACATGTATTTCTTGGTATGTTATATCTTTCACATTGAATAATAATGTAGGCATTATGAACATACTACGTCTAAATAATTAAATTATGTATCTCACATTGAAATAATAGTATACGGTAGGGTGATTCTATAAATATAAATAGGAGGCATCATTGAAACTCATGTATTAATCCAAAATTTTTTGATATAAAAGATATAGACTTTTTAGATGTAGGTGTTGTGAATATATTATGTATAAATAATAGATATGTCCCATATATATACATTTTCTATATTATATTATAGTGATGTTTATAATTTTGATATAAAAACTTTATATTTCATTTGAAAAAAAAGTATCGTATGAAAATTATATAATTAGATTGTTACAAAAAAATGTTATCATTAGAGTGTATATTGTATTGTATTGTATTTTCTCATTATTAAATCGGGTTGATGTCAAAGTAGGTGGAAAAAAAATGGTGTACTTAGTATGTTATTTGTCCTACATTGAAAAGTAACGTAAGTGTGGTGAATATACTATGTATAAATATTAGAATTGTCCCACATCAGAAGATTATCATAAGGCATGGTGATCTTATGATTATAAATAGAAGTCATAACCCAAAATCTTTTGATTCCCTTAAGTATTATCAGGGATAACTCTTAAAAGAGTATGTATTACTGTCTCTACAATAATGGTTTCTAACCTAAGTTAATGTTTGGAAAATCTTTTAGTTATTATAATATACACTATGTATTTCTTATTTTATATTCAAGTAATGTTTCTAATTTTTATATAAAAACTTTTAAATTTCATTTGACAAAATAATGTAGGTAAAAAAATTATGAAAATAATATTATTAGATTCATGGTAAGAAATGATATCATTAGAGTATATATAAATTTCATATAATTTGCACATATTAAAGATGGTGTATTTCATAGTATGTTATATCTCCCACATTGAAAAATAATATAGGTGTGATAAATATACTACATATAAAAAATAGAATTTTCCCATATCGAAATATAGCATAAGGTGGGTGATTCTATGAGCATCCTTGGAACTTAGGCATCAACCCAAAATCTTTTGAGTCGCTTAAGTATTGTCTTGGAGAGCTCTTAAAAGTTTATATCATTATATTTTCTACCTATAGATTTTATATGTCCCATATTGAAAAATAATGTAGGTGTGGTAAATATACTATGTTTAAATAATATAAATAGAATTGTGTTAAAAAATATTCTATCATTAGAGTATAGGTTCTTATCATTTGCACATATTTTAATTATGATAAAAAAAAATAGAAAACAAACGTTCATGGTAGCATGTGTAAATCTATCAAAGTTCAAGATTACCATGAGAAATTTCCAATATTATAATGATATAGTTAATAAAATTTGCATTTAAAAGAGAGATATCCGTACCAATAAAACAATAAAGGGGGTATTATTTTTTAATTGTTATTTTATTGCCACGCCATCAAACTTAACGTCCATTTAACAGCCATTACATTATGGGGTACCATGGACAAAAAAAATGGAACCTCAAGGGTACTATAGGCAGATTTTTAAAAGTAGGGGTAACATGGAAAATCTAACAAAATTAAGGGGTACCACGGGAAATTTCCGTATCTCAATTATGTTAAATTTTTTTTGAAGAAAAACAACGTACAAATATTAATGGAGAGTACTTGATCATATTATTAAATTTAAATATAACTATTAGATATAATGAGCAGCAATTATCTGTATTCGGTATTTGAGATTGGTTGGATGTCGAACTAAGTACAAAAAAGATGGAGTAATTCTGAGTATGTTATTTGTCCCACATTGAAAAATAATGCATGTTTGATAAATATATATTACGTATAAATATTAGAATTGTCCCACATCAGAAAAAAATCCAAATTTTGTGAATATATTACTTATAAATAGTAGAATTGTCCCACATCGAAAGATTAGTATAAGGTGGTGTGATTATATGATTATAAATAAGAGTTAACCCACGTATATATTAATCTTTTTTTTTAAAGAGATATTTTAATAATACGTAAACAAATCATTAGACATATAATGTAAACATTAAACGCTTATAACGTTTTTTTTTTTGCATTATAAATAAGCTAATTACCCCGTTGCAACGCACGGGCATTCAAACTAGTTACGAATATAGGGTTGAAAAAAAATACAGAAAGAATCATGAAAAAATGTGACCCCATAATAACCTATATTCCGTAATAGTGTTTCTATTATCGGAATAGTATTCATCAATTTTTAAGTAAGCTAGCAATAAAATCAACTGAAGCCTTCATGTTCTAGTCTCCCTCCTTCATCTCATGATTCTAAAGTTCAAAACCATAACAATATAATACCAAAAATAAATATATAAATAAAAACCGACAAAATAACATTATAAAAAAAGGGGTTAGCAATGTTAAATTCAACAATGGGTTTGGGCCGCACCCAAACGGAGGAGAAAGAGTACACAACGCAGGCCCAAGAGAGTTCCGCTCTAAAACCAATTGGCAATAGAGGGAGTAGTCCATTGCCTTATAAAGTGGTAGTTCTTCCCCTCTTTTATAAATGTGGGACTTTGGGTTTCTTCAGAATCCTCCTCACATGTGAGACCCACTTTTCACACAATCTGGACAAATTCAACTCAGTAACTTTGCTCGTCCAGCTATAAACATGGCCCAGTATTAACTCAGACCGGACAAATTCAACTGAGCAACTTTGCTCGTCCGACAGCAAACTTTGGCCCATGAAATCCAGGTCTTTAGTCATGAGTTCTGATACCATGTTAAATTCAACAACGGGTCTGGGCCACACCCAAACGGAGGAGAAAGTGTCCACAACGCAGGCCCAAAAGGTTTCCACTCTAAAACAAATTAGCAATAGAGGGAGCAGCTCATTGCATTATAAAGTGGTAATTCTTCTCCTCTTTTATCAATGAGTGACAAACCTCACATGTGGGACTTTAAATTTCTTCCCAAACAACAAAACAAAAACAGTACCAATCAGCATTTACCTCCCTTTCACAATTTCTACCTTTTCATATAATAATTGGAAACTTTATATTATCAATTTGTTTATATTATACTCCCTCTGTTCCAGTGATATATTTACATTTCCTTTATTTTGTGAGGAGGAAAAAAAAGAAAGTGTAAACATATCACTGAAACGGAGGGAGTACTTCGTAACTTGTTTTATGGTCCAGTGATGTCTATGACATACTTACCAAAATCATTTTATCAGAGTGTTTTCTTGTATGAGACGATTATTATTTAGTCCCTTGAACCACTCTAAGACATGATATTTGGTCATTAGAAAAAGCATCACGAAATTGTGAGCAAACCGCCAATTTATAATACGATATTTTGAATAACAATATTTTAAACGTTCAGCCATTTTAAGTATAAACGCCACAAAAATTTGGAAATGCAAAAAATTAAAATATCAACATTAAAATGAATCTTAATATCTATTGCTGAGTTACTGTATCTCATATGTTGATGGAGGGCAAGAGACTGAAAAAAGAACGCTAACATAATAGCAACTCTCGTGCCTAGCTTCGCCTAAAGGGGCATTAGACAAAGTGATCCCTTCTCCCCTATCTCTTTATTATTTGCAAGGAGGCTCTTTTTACTCTCATTCACCGGTCGTGTTCGGACATGGATTGGTCCCTCTTTTCCTTTGGTAAAGGTGGGGCTTGTTTCTCCCATCTCCTCTTTGTTGACAATATTCTTTTGTTTGGTCGTGCTTCTGAGCGTAATTTGTGGGCTCTTCAAGATATTCTCTGTAATACTACGGTTTAATGGTCTTAGCTTACTCGGTCAAGTAGGCCATACTCAGCCGAGTAAGTCGTCGAATGCGACAGGCTACTTGTAATACTATGGTTTTCTAGTCTTAGCTTACTCGGTCGAGTAGTCTATACTCGGTCGAGTAAGTTGTCGAATGTGCATAAGCAGGCTACTGTTTGGGTACACTCGGCCGAGTAGGTCGTACTCGGTCGAGTACCCGGTCTGACGGGATTAATTTCCGCGGTTTTGATTAAGGTGATTCGAGGTATAAATTACGTGTTACCAGTTACTAAATCAATTTTACAAAATCCTAAACTACGATTACCACTTCTCTAATCATTTAATCACTCCCAAGTCTTGTTTGATCGATCGTGAGTCTACATCTCTTTTTCCATAACGGTTTGGTTGGTAAATCTCTAGTGCTTTCTTAATCAGTTTGTGGTTGTCTTTTGGAGTTGCCCTAATTTGGGTTAGGATGGGGTTAAGGTTGATTAGTAATGTTTTATGATATATTATTGTTTGATTATTCTTTTCTAGGTGACGAATTCGTAGAGGAGCAATTCTAGCCTCGTTGTTGTTGTTGATTTACGGAACTTGCGAATAAGGTAGGGTTTTCCTACTCAGTTGATTGTATAATTGATTTAAGATGATTGTGATTGATTGTATAAGATGTTTCATTGGATTGAGATTGGTTAAGATAGTATTGTTGATTGGTACTGTTGTTGTGGGACCATTTTCGGGAGATTGTTCCAACCCCATGTTCGCCCCTTATAACTCCCGTCACAAAGGGGATGTGCACATTAATGATCTAGGTCCGCTCGTTGCGATGAATGGGGTTTTGGTGGGCAAGGCTATTGATGCATATGCGGATGCATCAGTCGGCCAAATCGAACAATCTCAATGTGTGTTCAAATGGACGTCTAAAGACACCGTCCGAACGACTGCTCCGTCGATTAGTTGGCGCCCAAGGGAGTGGTGTCAAGGCTTCTTTCCTAAAAGAAGTCATATTTTAGTTGAGTTAGTTTTATTAATTACTTTCTAAAAAGTGTAGGAGAGTTCACTTTCCTAATCTTAGGTAAGGTAGTTATTACTATTTCCTAATTAGCTTAGAAATGTTTATTTATAGTTATTATTTCCTAATTAGTTTAGGAAAGTTTATTGTTTCTATTATGTTTAGGAGGTTGTGTTAGTAGTATAAATTGGGAGTCTTGTAATCCTTATTACTCAGATTATATTGAGTTGAGAGCTTTAGCTTATTGCTTGTGAGCATCCCTTGCTAGTCTTGCGAGATTAGGATTCTTTTTTTCCTTGCGAGGTTGAAAGTTGAGTGTGAGTCAATCCTTGCGAGGTGAGAGTCATACAAACCAGTTGTGAGTTGTTACAAATTTCTTGTGAGGAAGGAGTGCAATTTACGTCATATCCTTTACTATATTTGTTGTTCTAATATTAAAAAAACCCAAAAAAAACATATACTTAAATTCCGCTGTGACATTATTATCCAACAGCCCAAAGTATTGTTTAATTCCTTAAATCATATTTACTTTACATCAAAGTGGTTATCAGAGCTGTTTTCAAATTTGTTTCTTAACAAGTTTGTCTTGGGAAAAGCATAATGGAAATAAAGATGGAAAAGAGCTGGATTGCTACAATGATGAATATAAAGTAGAGGATAATTTATTTTTTGCCAAAGAATTTAAGAAGGAAGACAATTCTTCTTTAAATCTCGATTTGCCACTAATATATGATGATTATGGTGATGATGAACAGCTTGATGTTGTTGGCTTCAAAGTCGCAAACCCTATGAACTTTTATGTGATTGATTTCGTAGAAGAAGAGCATTATAAATCGCCACTTGACAAATACATTGATAAGAAGCTATATGGTGGTAATATTTCTTTCTTGTTAAATTCGATTCTTATGGAAGCTAATAATAATATTGGTGCAATGAATGTCGAACTTTCAAGCTTAGTGCATGAAGGGTGGTGGGGTGGAATAAACAATGAAAGAAGATTGAAAGGTCGTTGGTACATGCACAAGAAAGGAAACCACAATAAAAGATGGTGCAATAGGGGTTTCGGTTATACTACTCGCTACAATCGCAAATCACCAGAGATGGATAAGTATGAAGACTACATTGAAGATGACGAGTTGAAGAAGGGAACAATGGTGTGCATAAATAGCTTCATGTTCTTAAACACGTTTGAATCTAAATTTTCCAAATTTGTTTTTGATCCCGGTGGCATCAAGTATTTCCAAGAATTGGGACAATTCTTTTTCAAGAAGAAGGGTTTGATGCATATACGAATGCATCAAACGGCCAAATTGAAAAGCCTCAATTTTCAAATGGACGTCTAAAGACATCGTCCCAACGACTTCTCCGCCGATTACTTGGCGCCCAAGGGAGTGGTGTCAAGGCTTCTTTCCTAAAAGAGGTCATATTCTAATTGAATTAGTTTTATTATTTCCTAAAAAGTGTAGGAGAGTTCACTTTCCTAATCTTGGATAAGGTAGTTATTATTATTTCCTAATTAGCCTAAAATGGTTTATTTATAGTTATTATTTCCTAATTAGTTTAGGAAAGTTTATTGTTTTCTATTATGTTTAGGAGGTTGTGCTAGTAGTATAAATAGGGAGTCTAGTAATCCTTATTACTTAGATTATATTGAGTTGAGAGCTTTAACTTATTGCTTGTGAGCATCCCTTGCTAGTCTTGCGAGATTAGTGTTCTTTTCTTCCTTGTGAGGTTGAAAGTTGAGTGTGAGTCAATCCTTGCGAGGTGAGTGTCATACAAACCAGTTGTGAGTTGTTATAAATTTCTTGCGAGGAAGGAGTGCAATTTACGTTATATCCTTTACTATATTCGTTGTTCATATATTAAAAAAACCCAAAAAAACATATACTTAAATTCCGCTGCAACATTATTATCCAACATCCCAAAGTACTGTTCAATTCTTTAAATTGTATTTATTTTACATCAGCTATAGTCCCCCACTGGCGGCGAAGATTACCTGTTGTGATGCGTAACCTGGCAGGGCTAAACACTTTGGTGTGTAGTCGGTTACTGGTTAATATTGGAGTTTGGAGGATGGTTACTACAGCTTGGATTGGCTTGTGTATTGATTTCTGTTGTTAATCCTTATCTTGGTTATGCAGTTAACTGACCCCTTTTATTGTTTTCAAAACTGTGGTGATCCATTCGGGGATAGTGAGCAGTTGGTTTAGCAGGTTATGGCTGTGGATATAGCTCGCGGGTTATGGATGGGACCGAGTCATCACCTTGTGTTTAGCTAGCTTCCGCTGTCGCATAAACTTTAGTTTTCTTTGGTTGTTTTTCAGTTGTAAACAATTTTGTTTTGGACATCAGTTGTATCTTGGTTTTAAACAGTTTTGATATCTCTTATTAAATATTTTTTGATGGTCTATTTGATATACTTTACCTCGGGCAACCGAGATGGTAGCACATTGATGTGCTAAGGTGGTCTTGGTAAGACACCTTGGTGTATGGGGGTGTTATAAAGTGGTATCAGAGCGACGATTTTGGAACCTAAAACCAATGAACAAAATGAACATATGGTGTCTAACTAAAATAAACTCGGGTAGGAGTTGTTTGGAGCTACCACAAAGGCTTGGAGACGTCCTAAGGCCGTAATTCGGCCCCTACAACTTTGAGTCGATCACTACGGGGTGTCAAGAGAGTCGTTGCATGTGTTGTGTATGTTTCTCATAAGAGTATGGATGGATGGAATGGATGTTTATGTGAATTGGATGAACACGGGGTAATGGATGTGTTGGTGTGTTATAGATAGTATGAGGCATGCTTGGATGTTATTACTTGGCATTTTGACTGATTAGTAACATGTATAGGAAAGTTGGTATACATATACATATGTTGTTAAGTAAAGGGGTATATCGTTTTCGGCATGACTCGGTCGAGCAGGGCAGATACTCGATCGAGTAGGGGGCACTCGCCCGAGAAACTAGTCACTCGACCGAGTGAGGGGACTCGTGTTTTTGGCAGTAGCTCTTGGAATATGACCACTCGGCTGAATAGGGATAGTACTCGACCGAGTGAGGCGTACTCGACCGAGTACGTAAGATACTCGACAGAGTATACTTTATGTGTATTTTTGATCGGCTAGGATGATTGAGTAGCAAGAAGCGCTCATGGAGGCACTCATAAATGTGTGGAAAAGGGAAAGGACACCGGTGGATGCATCCCGTCTGAGCACCACGATTTTCCGCTTTAACTCTACTACTTATGAGGGCACCGGTGAGCGTAAACTGCTTGACAACTGGCATCGAGAGATGGAGAGTGTGTTGGAGGTGATTTATTGTCCGATGGAGATGATGGCAGAGCAGGCTGCATTCTATCTAAGGGATGAGGCTGGGGTATGGTGGCACAATGAGCGGGAATGAGCTTGAGCATACTATTGGAATCTGGGCCAATCTGCAATTCCATGGGTAGGATTCAAGAGGGCGATGAGGGACCACTTCGTTCCGGAGCACATCCGTGCAAAAATGAGGGCTGAGTTTGATTGCTTTACTATAACCGACAGCATGACCGTCACTGAGTACTATCACAGGTTTATTGAGCTGTCACGCTCTGCGGAAGACATGCAGCTGAGTCAACGGATTTTGGCTCTTCAATTCGCTTTGAGAAAGGGTTATCACTGAAGATTATAGAAAAGCTACCAGCTGAGGTGATCTCTTAATTAAAACATGTCTATGAGAGAGGGGGCATGCTGAGAGGTTGGTTGATATGGCCAAGGAGGGAAAGGAAAAGGGGGTTGAGAAGAGAAAGGCTGAGAGTGAGAGTGGAAACCAATCAAGCCACAAGAGGGGTAACCACCACCAAACTAGGACCTATTCTGGAGGGTCTAGCTATAGTGGGGATCTCGTGCATGGGGAAGAGGTGGCCGGAGCACTAGTGATAAAACAACTTTACAATGCTTCAACTGTGGTGGGACAGGTCATAAAGGGTATGAGTGTAGGAGCGCTGTAAGGGGAAGAAGAGGCTTTTCGAGTTCATCTCAAGGAAATTACTTGCAACCTCCGAGCTAGAATTTGGCGAGTAGCAGGCCAGCTGGGTCATGGAACAATCGAGGAAGCCAAAGCAACAACAATGGCGGCTACAAGCGCAATAATTGTGGGTCATATTAGTGTCCGAGTAACTGTGTGACTCAGAATTCCGCGGCTAAGCCTACTAAAACAGTGACTAAGGTCCAGGGAGGAGGACAGAAAAACAGTGGTAAACTCTTCAAGATGGGCAAGAAGAAGGTTGAGGATGATGCACATGTAGTCTCTGAACTTTTCTTCTTAACAATTCGCCGACTTTTGTTTTGTTTGATTAAGGGACAACCCACTCGTTTGTGTCTAGGGGTCATGCCTTATCTATGGGTTTGAGGGAACATGAGTTGGTAAAAGATAACGTGTTTATACCATCGGGGGAGTTAGTGACATGCAACAAGTTGTATAAAAGGGTGTCTATGGTGGTTGGACAAGTGGACCTACCGGTTAATTTGTTTGAGTTTCCTATGGATGAGTTTGAGGTCATAGTCGAGATGTATTGGTTGGGTAAGTATGGGGCCAAGATAGACTGTCGTCAAAATAATGTGTCTTTAAAAGGTCCTAAGGGAGTTAAGGTGTCATATAAGGGGTTTGTTGTAAACCCAAGATGAAGTTGATTGCAGTGATGACTTTGAAGTCATATTTGAGGAAGAGGTGTCCTTTGATCCTTTGCTATCTGAGGGATACTCGGGTAGAGGAGCCATCAGCAGCAGAGATACCGATAGTTGGCGAGTTCGGTGATGTCCTTTGGGAGGAGATACCAGTGTTACCTCCTAAGAGGGACATTGATTTCAGTGTTGGGCTTAAACCGGGGACGTCATCTATATCTAAGGCTCCGTACCATATTGGACCAAAAGAGTTGAAGGAATTAAAGAAACAGCTGAACGATTTATTGGATAAAGGATACATTCGACCTAGTGTATCGCCTTGGGTGCACCAGTTCTATTTATGAAGAAGTAGGACGGTAGTATGAGGTTTTGCATCGATTATAGAGAGCTCAACCATGTTACCGTGAAGAACAGATATCCTTTGCTGAGGATTGATGATCTTTCTGATGAGTTGAGTGGGGCCGGAGTGCTTTCCAAGATTGATCAAAGGTCGGGTTATCACCAGTTGAGGATTGCAAATGCGTACATTCCTAAGACAGCTTTTCGGTCGTGGTATTGTCACTATGAGTATGTGATGATGCCTTTCGGTTTGACTAATGCATCGGCAATGTTCATGGATCTTATGAACCGAATCTTCAGTCCGTTTCTAGATAGGTTTGTGGTGGTTTCATTGATGACATCTTGGTCTATTCAAAGACTAAGGAAGACCACGAGGAACATTTGAGGTTGGTACTGCAGACCTTGCGAGATAATCAGTTATATGTTATGCTATCCAAGTGTGAGTTCTGGTTAGAAATGGTGGCTTTTCTGGGTCGTGTGATTTCAAAAGATGGTTTGTCAGTGGATCTTAGTAAGATCGAGACAATGTTAAACTGGGAAGCAACGAAGAATATTGTTGAGATCCAGAGTTTCTTAGGTTTAGATGGCTACTATAAAAGGTTCATGAAGGATTTCTATAGGATCGCTAGATCTATGACATCCTTGATGAGGAAAGAGACCATATTTCGTTAGAATGAAAGTTGTGAGATGTCGTTCCAAACATTAAAGGAAAGTTTGACTACAGCTCCTGTTCTAGCTTTTGCCTGAGGGAAGTGAGAACTTCGAAGTTTATACCGATACTTCAAAGAATGGGTTGGGTTGTGTTTTGATGCAGAATAGGAAGGTCATTGCCTATACTTCTAGACAGTTGAAGTCGTATGAGGAGAAGTATCCTACTCATGATTTTGAGTTGGGTGCGGTTGTTTTTCATCTAAAGATTTGGAGGAATTACCTATACGGGGCAACCTTTAGGATGTTTTCAGATCATAATAGTTTGAAGTAAATCTACACTCAAAGGGAGTTGAACATGCGTTAAAGAAGATGGATGGAGCTGATTGGGGACTATAATATGGAGATCATCTACCATGAAGGGAAGGCTAATGTGGTTGCATATGCTTTGAGTAAAAAGAGTGTGCATTCGCTATGCACTGCCATGTCATTGATGAAATTGAAGGATGAGATGACTAAGATGGGGATTCATATGATTCGCAAGAGAGATGCCATCGGAGATTTGACTATCGAGCCTAAACTTTTTTATGACATAAAGAGGAAACAAGTAGTTGATCCCAAGATTCAGGAGTGGAAGACAAGGGTATAGGGAATAGTACGGTTTTGAGATTTTCTTTCCATACAGATGGGAGTGTTCATTTCGATGGAGATGGTGTGTGCCTAGTAATGCTGAGTTGAAGAGATCGATTATGACGGAGGATCATTGCACTCCTTATTCGGTACATCCGGGAGGTGACAAGTTCTATAAAGACTTGAAGAAGACATTTTGGTGGCCTGACATGAAGAAAGAGGTAGCTGAATTTGTGGCTAGGTGTTTGACTTGTCAAAGGGTCAAGCGGGAACAACGGAAACCACAAGGTAAGATTCGGTCACTTGAGGTACCGGAATAGAAATGGGAATCGATTTCTATGGATTTCATTGTCGAGTTACCGAGGACTCAGCAAGGTAATAACATGATTTGGGTAATCTTCGATCGTCTGATAAATCAGCTTATTTATTCCAATGAAAGATACTTAGAGTAAGATCCAACTAGCCCTTGGGTACAGGAAGCATTTGGTACGGTTACACGGGGTACCAAAGGACATTGTGTCAGATAGAGATGCGAGATTTATATCACGGTTTTGGCCAGAGTCGCAGGAATTAATGGGGACTACTTTAAAGATGTGTACATCGTTTTATCCTGCGACAGACGGTCAAACTGAAAGGACTATCAAGACCTTGAATATATGTTGCGATCTTGTGCGATGGAATTCGGTGGGAGTTGAGAGGATAGACTTGATCTTATAGAGTTTTCTTATAACAACAACAGCTATTACACGAGCATTGGGATGACATCTTTCGAGGCGTTGCATGGGAGGAAGTGTAGGAGTCTGGTGTGTTGCAATGATAGGGCTGAGGCTGTGATTTTTGGACCACAAATGGTACAAGATTGGTTGAGCAGGTGCACTTGATTCGACAAAAGATGAAAGCAACTCAAGATCGGTAGAAGAGTTATGCGGATCTACATCGCAGAGACATTGATTTTCAGTGGGTGACAAGGTTCTCTTGAAAGTGTCACCTATGCGGGGCGTTATGAGGTTTGGCAAGAGAGGGAAGTTGAGTCAGAAGTTCATAGGTACTTATGAGATTTTGGATTTGGTAGGTGAAGTAGCTTATCGGCTAGCTTTACCTCCATCTCTTGATCGGGTGCACAATGTTTTTCATGTGTCACAACTTCGAGAATATGTGTGTGATCAGTCAAATGTTCGCGAGGTTGAGAATATCGAGTTACATGAAGCTCTAACTTCGAGAATATGTGTGTGATCAGTAGATCGTAAAGTACGCAAGACAAGGAGTGGTGAAAAGTCTTCCTTAAGGTGATATGGTCTAATCACAACGTGGAGGAAGCCACTTTGGAGCCGGAAGAGGCTATGAGGGAACGCTACCCACACCTTTTTGAGCAGGTATGTTTGGTTACGAGGTTGTAACCATTGTCTTTTAAGGGGAGGTTTGATAGGATCGCATGTGTGTTTTGGGGTAGTTGCGAGGTCGATATGCTTGTGTTTGGGTTTGTGTGAACAATAATTGGTGATATTTTGGTTCATGTTGGTGTTTTTTGAGTTAGGTGTTCTTTCGAGTTGCATTGTTAGTGGGTTGGTTGCTTGTTGTATCAGATATGGTCTGAACTTCGGGGACAAAGTTCACTTTAAGGAGGAAAGACTGTAATACTACGGATTTCAGGTCTTAGCTTACTCGGTCGAGTAGTCTATACTCAGTCGAGTAAGTTGTCGAGTGCGTATAAGCAGGCTACTGTTTTGGGTGCACTCGGCCGAGTTGCGAGATACTCGGCCGAGTAGGTCGTACTCGGCCGAGTAACCCATGTACTCGACCGAGTACCCGGTCTGACATGATTAATTTCTGCGGTTTTGATTAAGGTGATTAGAGGTATATATTACGTGTTACCAGTTACTAAATTATTTTTACAAAAACCTAAAATACATTTACCACTTCTCTATTCATCATAATCACTCCCAAGTCTTGTTTGATCGATCGTGAGTCTACATCTCTTTTTCCATACCGGTTTCGTTGGTAAGTCTTTAGATCTTTCTTAATCGGTTTGTGGTTGTCTTTTAAAGTTGCCCTAATTTGGGTTAGGATGGGGGTGCAGGTTGATTAGTAATGGTTTATGATATAGTATTGTTTGATTATTCTTTTCTAGGTGACGAATTCGTATAGGAGAAATTCTAGCCTCGTTGTTGTTGTTGATATACGTAACTTGTGAATAAGGTAGGGTTTCCCTACTCAGTTGATTGTATAATTGATTTAAGATGATTGTGATTGATTGTATAACATGTTTCATTGGATTGAGACTGGTTGAGATTGTATTGTTGATTGGTACTGTTGTTGTGGGACCATTTTCGGGAGATGGTTCCAACCCCATGTTCGCCCCTTGTGGCTCCCGTCATAAAGGGGATGTGCAAATTAATGATCTGGGTTCGCTCGTTGGAATAAGCTGGGCTTAGGTGGCAAGGCTACGGTCCCACTGGAGGTGTGGGTTTCCCGTTGTGATGAGAACCTAGTAGGGCTACACATTTCGGTGTGTAGTCATTTACTGATGATTGATGGATATTAGAGGATTGATTGGTTACTGTAGGATTGTGTTGTTGTGAGTTCTTATCTTGATTATGCTGTTGACTGGCCCCGTTTATTGTTTTCAAAACTTTGGTGATCCATTCGGGGATGGTGAGCAGTTGGTTTAGCAGGTAATGGATAATGTAGCATGCGGATTGCGGACGGGGTCAAGTCATCACCTTTCCTTTAGCTAGATTCCGCTATCACTTTAAACATTAGTTTTATTTTGGTTTCTTATCAGAGTTGTAAACATATTTGGGTTTGATTTCAGTTTGTATTTGATTAAACAATTTTGTACTTTTAATAAACTTTCTATTATGGTCCATTTGATATACCTTGCATTGGGTAACCGAGATGGTAGCACTTTCATTTACTAAGGTAGGCCTTGATAAGGCACTTTGGTGGATGGGGGTTTTACAAAGTGGTATCAGAGCGACAATTTTGGAACCTAAAACCAATTATCAAATAAACATAGGGTGTCTAATTAAAATGAACCCTGGTAGGAATTGCTTGAAGCTACCTCAAAGGTTCGAGAGACATCTCGAAACTGCAATGTTGCCCACACAGATTCGAGCCGGTCACTATGGGGTGTGAATTGGGATCGGTGTATGTTGTGTTTATATCTGAGTATGAATAGAGTGGATGCGGATGTTGTGGTTCAAGATGGCATGGCATGAATTGGATGCATATGTTGTGGAGTAATTGAGGTGGTAGAGAAATTACTCGACCGAGTATGCTTTATGTGCATTAGATCAGCTACTGGAGTCGGAGTACTCGGCCGAGTAGTTAGTATACTCGACAGAGTAGCTCGTACTCGGCCGAGTACCTTCAGGTACTAGACCGAGCACCTCTTTCGCGGATGTAATATTTATTTTGAGCCGTAAGCTATGTGTTTACGTTTGTCTTGGTTATATCATCTCAAAAATGACACCAAAGAGATCTGCCGCTTATATCCAGGCTTATGAGATGAGCCTTGATGAGATAGCTAGGATGATCGACCAGAAAGAGGTGTTCACTGAAGCTCTTAAGAATGTGGGGAAAGGGAAAGAGACAGCGGTTGATACATCCCGTTTGAGCACCACCATTTCCCGCTTTAACCCTACCACCTATGAGGGCACATGCGAGCCTAAACTGCTCCACAACTAGCACCAATAGATGGAGAGTGTGTTGGAAGTAGTTCATTGTCCGACGGATAGGATGGTGGAACAAGTTGCGTTCTATCTGACGGATGAGGTTGGGGTATGGTGGCACAATGAGAGGGAAGGAGCACGGCCATATTATAGGAATTTGGGGCAATCTGCAATTACTTGGGCAGGATTTAAGAGGGTGATGAGGCACCACTTCGTTCCAGAGCACATCGGTAGCACGTTGAGGGAGTAGTTTTATAATTTTGTTATGCCTGATAGCATGACCGTGACTGAGTACTACCACAGGTTTAATGAACTGTCGCGCTACGCGGAAGACAAGCAGTAGAATCAACGAAGTCTGTCCCTTCGCTTTGAGAGAGGGCTAACACTGAAGATTATGGAGAAGCTACGAGCTAGAGTGATTTCTGCTCTAAAAGAAGTCTATGAGAGAGAAGGGCTGGCAGAGAAGTTGGTTGTTATGGCCAAGGAGGCCAAGGAAAAGGGAAGTGAGAAGAGGAAAGCTGAGAGTGAGGGTGGTAACTCATCGATGTTGGAGTTAGTGTCCTCCACAATAGTGCATTTACATATTAAATCTCATTAAAGGAATATCATCAGGATATTTAATTATTTGATCCTCGTCAGTTGATTAACGTAAATCGATAACGGTTGGCTAACTAGAGTTTGACGTTATTGTCGTGAGACGGCGGTGATCAACTGACCCCTTTCGGTCACACCTATAGAAACGAACCCCAATTGATAACTAATTAATTGTATGAGATACAATTTATTTAGTCCCTTGATTTATAGACTAAAAGGTTAGTCGATTATTTTAGAGAGATTTCGAGTTGCGAACTCGAGGAGCGGCAGTTATTATTTAATTACGCGATAATTAAAATAATAAATTTTATGAGACAGGTTTTAGTCAATTAATTTTTAATTCACTAAAATTATACTAATTGATTAATGTGATTAATATTAGTACGTAAAATAATATGTGTAGCGGTACACGTATATTTACGGAGTGATTTGGACGAAATTAATTGGAAGCATTTAAACATGAAACGATGTTTAAATAAAATTTACACGTATTTGTGCGACAAATATAAAAACCAAAATGGACCCGTAAATGGGATATTAGACCGTGTAAATGGAGTATAGTGGATGATTATAAACACAATCATTTCACTTTACTTGTGATACTTCCACAAGTTATCTTATAATTATATTTTACATGTGATGTAAGATTGACAAATATAAGACAATTTCAACACTCCACTACTCCCTACTCCACCCGCCACTTCCTCCTTTATACTCCAATTTGTTGTTCATTTTTGTACACTACTTCACTACTTTATTTTGCATGTGAACAAAAGTTGGTACTTCTCTCTAAAATAATAAAAGCTTTTACTAAGATTAGTTAGTAAACAAAATAAAATAATTACTAAGATTGTTAGTATTATTTACATATTATCAAGGGTTTAATTTTACAAGTATCTAGTTAATACTTGTAAGATACTTTTTGGGTATAGTTCTTGGGTGCAACTTGAAGGAGACTTTCTTGTTGAAGGTTTTTCTAGGAGGATCATCCATCTTCATTTAGCTCAAGAACAAACTAGAAAGGTGATCTAGTTGGTGCCCATATTACCATAAAAATCTATGTAAGGAAATTGTTTTTCCTTAACTTTCATTTTTATGCTTTTATATTTGCATGCATGTTACATAGATCACTAAAATGATAAATTATGAGATAATTTAATTTTTATTAGAGAGTCTAATATGGATCTATGATCTTTCAATCGAGCTACAAGCGTAGGAACCACAACAAGAATAGAATATATTTTGGAGGATCTAGCTATAGTAGGGGATCTCGTGTGTGGGGAAGTGATGGACGGAGTACGAGCGACAACTCTACTTTTATATTGCTTTAACTGTGGTGGGGTAGGCCACAAGAGGTTTGAGTGCAAGAGTGTTAGAGGAGGAGAAGGAGGCTTTCCACGATCTTATCAAGGGAATTATTCGCAAACTCTGAGCCAGGGTTTGGCAAGTAACATGCCAGTTGGGTAATGGAACAATCAGGGAGGTTAGGGCAACAACAACAACAACAATGGCGGCTATAACCACAACAATGGTGGATTCTATCAGCACCCGAATAACAGTGTGACTCAAAATTTGGCAGCTAAGCCTACTACATCAGCGACTACGGTCGAAAGAGGAGGTCAGAAGAGTAGTGGCAAACTCTTTATGACGAGTAAACAAGCAGCCGCCGAGGATGATGCGCATGATGTCACTGGTACTTTTGTTCTTAATCATAAACCGACTTTCTGTTTGTTTGATTCAGAGGCAACCCATTCTTTTGTGTCTAGAGGTCATGTCATAACCATGGGTTTAGGAGGTTTTGAGTTGGTAAAAGAGAATTTGTTTATACCATCGGGGGAGTCCGTGTCCTATCATTAGTTGTACAAAGGGGTGTCTATGGTGGTTGGACAAGTAGACTTACCAGTTAATTTACTTGAGTTTCCTGTAGATTGTTTTGAAGTCATAGTCGGGATGGATTGGTTGGGTAAGTATGAAGCCAAGATAGACTGTCGTCAGAAGAAGCTGCCCTTAAAGGGTCCTAAGGGAGTTAAAGTGTCACATCGGGGATTTGTGTTAAAACACAAGGTGAAGATGATTTGCAGCTATGACTTTAAAGTGATATTGGAGGAAGGGGTGTCCTATGATCCTTTGCCATGTGAGAGATACTCAGGGGGAGGAGCCGTCAACAGCAAGGATACCGGTGGTAAGTGAGTTCGATGATGTCTTTCCGGAAGAGATACCACGTTCCCCTCCTAAGAGGGACATTTATTTCAGTGTTGAGCTCAAACCAGGGACGGGACCTATATCTACGGCTCATAACCGTATGAGACCAAAGGAGTTGTAAGAGTTAAAGAAGAAGCTGAATGAGTTGTTGGATAAGGGTTACATTCAACCCAGTGTATCGCCTTGGGGTGCGCCAGTTCGATTAGTGAGAAAGAAGGACGGTAGTATGAGGTTGTGCATCCACTATAAAGAGCTCATGTTACGATGAAAACAAGCATCCTTTGCCAAGGATTGATGATCGTTTTTACTAGTTGAGTGGAGACGGGGTGTTTTCAAAGATTGAACTGAGGTCGGGTTATCACCAGTTGAGGATTGCGGATGAAGATATTCCTAAGACACCTTTTCGGTCACGGTATGGTCACTATGAGTATGTGGTGATGCCTTTTGGGTTGACTAATGCACCGGTGGTGTTCATAGATCTTATGAACCGGATCTTCAGTCCGTTCTTAGATAGGTTTGTGGTGGTTTTCATTAATGACATCTTAGTCTATTCTAAAACTAAAAAAGGGCACGAGGAGCATTTGAGGTTGGTACTGCAGACTTTGCGAGATAATCAGTTATATGCTAAGTTGTCCAAGTGCAAGTTCTGGTTAGAGAAGGTGGCCTTTCTGGGCCATGTGATTTCAAAGGATGGTGTAGCTGTGGATCCTAGCAAGATTGAGGCAGTGTCAAACTGATGAGCACCGAAAAATGTTGGTGAGATTCAGAGTTTACTAGGTTTGGTTGGTTACTACAAGAGGTTCGTGAAAGATTTTTCCAAGATTGCTAGACCTATGAAAGCGTTGATGAGGAAAGAGACCAGATTTCGTTGGGATGAGGGTTTTGAGACGGCGTTCCAACCATTAAAGGAGCGTCTGACTATGGCTCCCGTTCTAGCTTTGCCTGAGGGGAGTGAGAACTTCGAGGTTTATACGGATGCTTCAAAGAATGGTTAGGATGTGTCTTGATGCAAAATGGAAAAGTCATTGCATATGATTCAAGACAATTGAAGCTTTATGAGGAGAAATATCTTACTCATGATTTGGAGTTGAGTGCGGTTGTTTTTGCTCTAAAGATTTATAGGCATTACCTATACGGGGTAACCTTTAATGTGGTTTCAGATCATAAGAGTTTGAAGTACATCTACACTCAGAGGGAGTTGAACATGCGTCATAGAAGGTGGATGGAGCTGATTGGGGACAATAATATGGCGACCATCTACCATGAAGGGAAGGATAATGTGGTTTAAGATGCTTTGAGTAAAAAGAGTGTGTATTCGGTATGCATTGCCATGTCACTGATGAAATTGAAGAATGAGATGACTAAGATGGGGTTATATTGATTCCCAAGGGAGATGCCATCTGAGATTTGACTATCGAGCTTGAACTTTATTATGACATAAAGGGGAAATAGGTAGTTGATCCCAAGATTCAGGAATGGAAGACAAGGGTAGGTAATAGTACGGTTTCGAGATTTTCTATCCATACAGATGGAGTGTTCTTTTCGATGGGAGATGATGTGTGCCTAATGATGCTGAGTTAATGAGATTGATATGACGGAAGCTCATTGCACTCCGTATTCGGTACATCCGGGAGGCGACAAGCTCTATAAGGACTTGAATAAGACGTTTTGGTGGCCCGGCATGAAGAAATAGATAGCTGAACTTGTCAAAGGGTCAAGCGGAAAAAGCGGAGACCACAAGGTAAGATTCATTCACTTGAGGTACCGGAATGGAAATGGGAATCGATTTCTATGGATTTTATTGTGGGGTTACCGAGGACTCAGCAGGGTAATATCATGATTTAGGTAATCGTCGATCGTCTGATAAAATCAGCTCATTTTATTCCAAAGAAAGATACTTGGAGTAAGATCCAACTAGCTCTTGGGTACAGGAAGCATGTGGTCTGGTTACAAGGGGTAACAAAGGACATTGTGTCAGATAGAGATGCGAGATTTATATCACGGTTTTGGCAAGAGTTGCAGGAATTGATGGAGGCTATAATACCACGGTTCTTCCTAAGTCTGTTGCTCGGCCGAATATGGCTTACTCGGCCAATTAAGGGTGTCGTATGTTTCTGGACAGTTTACTGCCCAGGAATACTCGGCCGAGTATGGGAATACTCGACCGAGTAGAGGATACTCGCCCGAGTATTCTCTATACTCGACTGAGTATCCGGTCCGACGATTGTTTTTTCCGTGGTTTGATTTAGAAAGGATTAGAGTTATATAATCGTGAATTAACAGTTTCTAATCATTTTCACAAAACCTAAACATTTCAACGTAACTCTAATCCTCTCCAAATCTCTCTCAAGTGTGTGTTGATTGTTAGTGAGTCTTCTTCATCATTTATTGCATCGATCGCGTCGCTAATCTTTTGATTTCATTAATTCTATTGTTTTATCTTTTAGGGCTTTACCCTAATTTGTGATTTGGGGGTTGTTGATGATAATGTTCGCGAGGTGCGTCCTCGGCTGAGTGGAGTCACTTGCGGGAGTGGCTTCACACCCTAGTTTTGCCCTCTGTGGAACCCGCCACAGAAGAGGATGTGCACATTAATGAACAGGGTTATCGCTCATTGATGAGCGGGGGCTTAGGTGGGATTGGCTGCGGTCCCCCACCGGCGGTGAGGATTATCTGTTGTGATGGGTAATCTGGCAGCGCTACACACTTTAGTGTCTAGGCAGTTACGATGTGAGATCGGGAGTTGGAGGTGGATGATCATCAGCATTTTGCCTTTTGTACTTGACTTATTTTGATTATACGGTGACTGACCCCGCTGTTGTTTTGTAAAATATGTGGTGATCCATTCGGGGATGGTGAGCAGATTGTGACAGGTGATGATGTTCACTAGCTATAGGGCCGTCGTGGGGAGTCATCACTCGAGTCTAGCTTCCGCTGTCAAGAGATTTAGCATTTAGTTTTAGTTGTTGAACACTAGTCACATGTACTTTGGTTTTGGATTATTGGAGCATGTAAACTTTAATTATTTACTTTAATAATTGTGTTTTGGATTGGTAAATTTGATATACTGACCTCGGGCAACCGAGATGGTGACGGCCTCTTATTTTAGGGTGGTCGTGGTAAGGCACCTTGGTATGTGGTGGTGTCACAAATTGGTATCAGGGCGACGATTCTGGAACCTAAAACTAATGAACCCAATGAACTTAGGGAGTGTAAATAAAATGAACCCGGGGAGAGTTTTTTGGAGCTACCGCAAAGACTTGGGAGACGTCCCGAAGTTGCATTGAGGCCCTTACGATCTTAACCCGGTCATAAGGGGGAGTCTTGGGAACTGTTGTATGTCGAGTTATGTGTGTGTGGTACTTGCAGCTTGAATCTTGTGAATTGGTTGGATGAAATGATGAAAGAAGTGGAACATGGTAGTATTTGAAAGGTGCATTGAGAATTTGTCTATGCTCGATCTTGAGCATAAAATATGTCGAGCATGTTACCTATTTAATATGTGGCTTTCAAAAGGGTAGTGGTACATATGTATATATGTCTTGAAAGAAAAGCATGATTAAGTACGTTTCCGATAGTTACAGCTCGTTTTTGGCATGACTCGGCCGAGCAGGGCGGGTACTCGGCCGAGTAATCAGGCACTCGACCGAGTGTTATTTGGGGTATACGTAACAGTAGCTACTGGTTGTGATCACTCGACCGAGTATTAGAGTACACTCGACCGAGTGAGGCATACTCGACCGAGTATTATCCATACTCGACCGAGTATGTTTTCTTTGTTTTTGACGTTGGCTACTGGGGTGGAACACTCGACCGAGTATTAGTAATACTCGATTAAGTAGTCTATACTCGACCGAGTATCTCACCATACTCGGCCGAGTGCTTCTTTGGCGGAGGGTCATGTTTATTTTGAGCCGTAGGTTATGTGCTTACGTTTCCTTGATTTTATCAGCTCAAAATACTACCAAAGAGGTCAGCCCCGTATATCCAAGTATCTGAGATGACCACAGATGAGGGAGCCCGTATGATTGAGCAGTAGGAAGCACTCCTATAGGCTCTTAAGAATGTGGGTAAGGGGGCTGAGAAACCGGTGGATGCCACCCACCTAAGCACTATCATTGCCCGCTTCAACCCATCGACTTATGAGGGCACTGGAGAACCTAAGCTTCTTGATAACTAGCACCGTGAGATGGAGAGTCTCCTTGAAGTTGTGAAGTGTCCGCCGGAGTTAGTTGTTGAACAGGTAGTGTACTACCTGAGGGGTGAGGCTGCAGTATGGTGTCAAAATGTGAAGGAAGATGCCAGGGCATACTATAGGGATGTGGGGCTCGGTGTTATACCGTGGGCAGGTCTGAAGAGCGCTATAAGGGAGAAATTCGTGCTGAAACACATCCGTCACAAGTTGAGATCCGAGTTTGATTCTTTCATCGTGACTAATGACATGACGGATACAGAGTACTATTACCGGTTCCTTGAATTGTCACGCTATACAGAAGACATACAGCTGGGGCAGCGGGGTCTGGCTCTTCGTTTTGAGAGGGGTTCGCACCCAAGATCATGAATAGGTTACCAGTTGGGGTTATCACCGATCTGAAAGATGTGTACTTGAGAGCCGGGCAAGCCGAGAGGTTGGTGGATTTATCCAAGGAGGCTATGTAGAGAACCACCACTGAAAAGAGGAAAGCAGAGAGTGAGAGTGGCAATTAATCGGGCCGCAAGAAGGGCAACTATGGTCAGTCTAGCGCTTTTTCAGGAGAATCTGGGTTTTCTGGGGGATCTCGAGCATGGGGAAGGGGTGGTGGTCGGAGTGTTAGTAACAACTCCAACCTTACTTGCTTCAACTTTGGGGGAGTGGGTCACAAGAGGTACGACTGTACCAGTGCCAGAGTTGGATTAGTCTCAGGGGCTTATCAGGGGAGTTTTTCTCAGGCTCCAAGCCAGAGCTTTGCTAGGAACAAGCCATCTGGGTCATAGGGCAACCGTGGAGGACAAAACAACAACAATGGCGGCTTCAACCGTAATAGTGGAAGATCCTATCAGTGCCCGAACAACAGTGTGACTTAGAACTCGGCAGCTAAGCCGACTACTTTTAACACCTCGGTCCATGGTGGAGGCCAGAAAAACAGCGCGAAGCTCTTTATGATGGGCAAACATGAAGCTGAGAACGATGCTAATGTAGTTACCGGTACCTTTCTTGTTCATAATACACCGTCTTTGGTTTTGTTTGACTTAGGGGCAACACACTCTTTTGTGTCTAGAGGTCATACTTTGTCTATGAGTTTGGGAGAGTTTGAACTTGTAAAAGATAATGTGTTTATACCTTTCGAGGAGTCGGTGTCTTGTGTCAAGTTGTATAGAGATGTGTCCATATTGGTTGGAGGGGTGGACTTACCGGTCAACTTGTTAGAGTTTCCTATGGATGGGTTTGAGGTCATCGTCGGGATGGATTGGTTGGGTAAGTATGATGCTAAGATAGACTGCCGACAAAAGAAAGTGTCTTTAAAGGGTCCAGAGGGTATTAGAGTGTCATACAAGGGTTTTGTTGTGAGACCAAAGTGTAAGTTCATCGCGGTAATGACCTTAAAGTCATGTTTGAGGAAGAAGTGTCCCTTGATTCTATGCCAAGTGAGAGATCGGCACGTGGAACAGCTGACAACATCTGATATACATGTGGTGGAAGAGTTTAGTGATGACTTTCCAGATGAGATACTGGGGTTACCACCTAAGAGAGATATCTACTTCAATGTGGAGCTTAAACCGGGAACAGGTCCAATATCTAAAGCACCATACCGCATGGCACCTAAAGAACTGGAAGAGTTAAAGAAACAGTTTCATGATCTGTTAGATAAGGGTTATATCCGGCCTAGTGTGTCACCATGGGGAGCACCAGTGTTGTTTGTGAAAAAGAAAGATGGGAGCATGAGGCTATGCATCGACTATAGGAAGCAGAATCGTGTCATGGTGAAGAACAAGTATCCTTTGCCAAGGATTGACGATCTTTTTAACCAGCTGAGTGGCGCAGGGGTGTTCTCTAAGATTGATTTGAGGTCGGGTTATCACCAGTTGAGGATAGCAGATGAGGATATTCCTAAGACAGCCTTCCGGTCTCGTTATGGTCACTATGAGTATGTAGTGATGCCTTTTGGTATGACGAATGCACCAGAACCTTTGATGGATCGTATGAACCAAGTTTTTAGTCCGTTCTTGGATAAGTTCGTGGTCGTCTTCCTTGATGACATCTTAGTCTATTCTAAGACTAAGGAGGAGCATGAGGAGCCCCTGAGATTAGTTTTGCAGACCTTGCGAGACAATCAGCTATATGAAAAGTTATCCAAGTGCGAGTTTTGGTTAGAAAAAGTGGCTTTTCTGGGTCATGTGATATCTAAAAAGGGTGTGTCGGTGGATCCTAGCAAGATTGAGGCAGTGACCAAGTGGGAATCACCAAAGAATGTTACTGAGATTCGGAGTTTCTTGGGTTTAGCTGGTTACTACAGGAGGTTCGTGAAAGACTTTTCTACGATAGCACGGCCTATGACGGCTTTGATGAGGAAAGAGACCAGTTTTCGGTGGGATGAGAGTTGTGAGATGGCGTTCCAGACCTTAAAGGAGCGTTTGACCACAGCCCCTATCCTGGCTTTACCTGAGGGTTGTGAGAACTTTGAAGTATACATCGATGCTTTAAAGAATGGTTTGGGTTGTGTTTTAATGCAGAATGTGAAGGATATAGCTTATGCGTCGAGGCAGCTGAAGCCATATGAGGAGAACTATCCTACTCATGATTTGGAACTGGGTGCAGTTGTTTGTACTCTTAAGATTTGGAGGCACTATCTTTATGGGGCAACTTTTAAGGTGTTTTCAGATCATAAGAGTCTGAAATATATCTACACTCCGAAAGAGCTTAACATGCGATAGAGATGATAGACGGAGCTGATTGGGGACTATGACATGGAGATCATCTATCACGAGGGTAAGGCTAATGGTGTTGCTGATGCTTTGAGTAGGAAGAGTGTTTATTCGTTGTGTACAGCTATGTCTTTGCTGAAGCTGAGGGATGAGATGTCCAGGATGGGAATACATATGATTCGAAAAGAGGATACCATCGGGGATTTGGCGATCGAGCCAGATTTGTATGAGGATATCAAGAGAAAATAAGAGCTTGATCCGAAGATCCAAGAATGGAAGACAAGAGTGGAGAGTGGCACAGTTTTCTGGTTTTCTATCCACACAGATGGGAGTGTTCGCTTTGATGGGAGATGGTGTGTTCCTGATGATGTAGATTTGAGGAGGGTAATCATAACAGAGGCTCATTGCACTCCTTATTCAGTTCACCCAGGACGTGACAAGCTCTAAAAGGACCTCAAGAAAACTTTTTGGTGGCCTAACATGAAGAGGGATGTGGCTGAGTTCGTGGCTAGGTGTCTGACCTGCCAGAGAGTTAAGGGTGAGCAGCGAAGACCACAAGGTAAGATTCAGTCACTTGAGGTACCTGAGTAGAAGTGGGAGTCGATCGCTATGGACTTTATCGTGGGGTTACCAAGGACACAGCAAGGTAACAATATGATTTGGGTGATCGTCGATCGGTTAACAAAGTCAGCTCACTTCATTCCGATGAAGGATACTTGGACTAAGATACAGCTAGCCTTGAGTTACAGGAAACATGTGGTTCGGTTGTTGGAGCTGGTGTCCTCCACAAATTAGTGTGATAACATTTGTAAATCTCTTACAGGTTCACAAGGGTATACTTCGTATATTTAATCAGTTGATTAACGTTTACCTAATAATGGTTGGCTTGCTAGAAAGTTTGACGTTATTATCATACAGATGGCGGTGATCAACTGGTCCCTAAAGGTCACACCTATAGGACGTATTTGAGAAATGTGGTTATAGAAATATAATTACATTGATGCCCAAAATGACTAAACAGTTAGTCAATGTGTTGATGAGATAATTATTTAATGAAAATTAAATAATATTAAGTTGAGACAAATTAACTGTCAATTCGTAAATTAAATATAATAAGTTATATTTATTTAAATATATATAAGGTTAGTTTGAAAGAATTAATCTGTTAACTCGTAATTAAATATAATCAGTTGTATTTAATATCAACAAGTTGAATGTGTCATAGTGGTAATAGTGAGGGTACACATACCAAGAGGTCATGGGTTCGATCCTCACTAGATGACAATTTAACACACTTTATATATTTTTGGAAAGACCAAAAATAAGGAAAAAAAAATACTCCTTATTTTCGGTTCAGGTGGCCGAAATTAGGGAGGTTTCCCTTTTCCTAATTGATTTCGGATTTCGGTCTATATAAAAAGAAAGGTGGAGAATTATTTCTAACCTAATTCTTTTTCTGACCTAGCCTCCTCTTTCTCGTCACAAAAAACACAAAGACAATAAAATTTTACAGAAAATTTTAGATTGATTTCTAGCATAATCAAAGGGTATATCTTAGATCGTCTTGGGTGCAACTAATAGGCGAATATCAATTTTGATATTGTTCTTAGGCCAATTTTGCAAGGACCCGAGGTTAATTCTAAATCTTTTTACTTATGCTTATGTATTTTATTTTATGACCATAGATCATCTTTATTATATCGTTATAATCCTTCATGTTAAAGGGAAGTATACAGATTATTTCCCACAAGTGGTATCAGAGACTTTGGCTACGATTTTAATTTTGATGATTTTCATAAAATTTGTATGTAAACGATCAGATTTTCGAGAAAAAAAAAAATTAGGGTTTCGATTTTTTTGGATCGAAATTTTTTATGCCGTTTTGTTGTGCCGTTTTTTATTCCTGTTTGATGATAGTTTTTCCATTCTATTTTTCATATTATAGTTTATAATCAGTTAAAATTATCATATGAAGAATTGGTAGTTTTTGATTTAATGCAGATTAAGTTAAAATCAAATGGAATCGTCATGTTTATGATTAAAAGATTGTTTTTGCTATATAGTTTTTGGCATATAAATTAATCATGTTTATTATTTCATATGCTAATCATGTTCTAATAGCAAAGGTAAACAATTGATCATCAAATCTTGTTTTAGGGCATAATTGCCGCAAGAAAAAAAAAGGAGCTGTTTTTTTTAGGGTTTACCGAAAAGAAAAGAAAAAAAAAATTTGTTAATTTTATTTTTGGTAAACCATGAAAAAGAAAAAAAAAAATTTAGGAAAGTTTTTTTTGCCTTTTGCCGAAAAAAAATAGAGAAATTTTTTTTGGAAAGTTTTTTTTCCCTTGTTTTTCCTATTTACCTAATTAGAATAGGAAAGTAGTTGTTTTTTTTTTTGTTTTTTTTAGCCGTGTCAAATAAAAAAAAAAGGACTTTTCGTTTTTTTGGCCGAGTAAAATTTAGAGAATTGGATTTTATTTTTCTTTATTTTGGCCAATTAGTTATTGTGAATCGATTCACAATTTAATGATACCGAGTTATTTTAAAGCAGTTTAAAATTTTTTACGGATAGAATTCATATTACAAGTATAATATGGATTAAGTTTGAAATTAATGTGATTAAATTGCGGAATTGTCACTTAATTTAATTTAAATAGGTGGTTTGGATAAATTAATCAACATAATTTATTTATTGTATTATGTATGTTTAATTTATTTTTAGTTGATGCTTTTAATTATGTTGAATGAATCGAATGAATGAATTTTATTTACATATTTAATTTTGCAATCGGTTGTAATTTGTAATACTTAGTGTGGCCTTAGTCAATCATGTTTTCGTAATGAAGGAAACATGATTTTTATGTAATTATGAGATCTCGAATCTCCTTATTTTAGTTTTGGGTTTTGAAATTAGAATGTAATTAATAGGTCAATTATGTAATTTTAATTATTGTAATTTCAAAGAAGACTAAAGATGAAGATTCAAGCTCACTCCCGCTACATGGATCAAGATGGAACATCAAGACAAGCTTCTCGGGTCCAAGGATGAATTCCAAACTTGTATTTATTGTTCATTTTGATAGGATAGGCCACACTAGAACTTTTACTGTTTTTTTTTTACATTTTTTTCATTTTATTGCTTTTCATTCACATGCTAGTAATTGCATCATATTCCGCCTAAAACCAAACCACCTACTACTAAAATGCATGAAAATTGACTCATATAGGTTGTATGTTAGTTTTCATGGACATGCAGATGTCACAGTCTTTAAGCCATCACCTTAGTTTAAATCATTCTCACATGCTAGATTATAGTTCACTTAAAATGAATTAAAAAGTTGATGGGATCTTCCTCTAAAACGGAAATTGAGATTAGTCTTTATAAGGGCAAACATCTATGAGTCCCTTCTTCGTCGGTAGGCCTAATATGACCCCTTCTACGTTGGGTAAGTAGTTGTGTTGACTTAGTTTACCTCAACATCATAGTCCGAAGAGTTTCTCGTGATTATGATGGACTATAGATAGAATTTACAGAAATTTATCGACCAAGAATTCTAACGGTAGAATTAGCTAAAAGGTTAGCTTATCAATTTACAGAGAATTGAGTCTTGGGGTCATTTATATAATTCTTGAGGGAGGTCAATTGTATAAATGTCTTTGAGTCTTCGCGTTATGACATTAGTTCATTAGACTTAAAATAAAAATGATGCATGCTTATTATTTTATTCTTCTTTCGCATGATGTAGAACACGCTTATTATCAATAATACTGTTACAACAAATGGCTGGAAATAACGCAATCCCAATGCCTAGTGCCACACTAGATCGTTCGTCCTGGCTTAAAATGTTCATGGACCAAATGAATCAGTCCACTCGACTGAAGAATGATGGGTCCAATTTTGCGGACCGGGAGGCGGCACTACGGAATGCTCCATCTGCGACGGTAAGCTCGGGTATTTAATCGAGCCAATACCGGTCAACCCAGGCCCAAATGTAGGAGCCAACGAGTCACTCGCTTATAGTGATTTCGTTATGGAAGCGGGTGCGATAAAGAACGTACTCATCTTTGCAATGGAAACCAATTTGCAGAGACGCTTCATTGCCCAAGGTGCAAACAAGATTTTCACCACGCTCACTAATGAGTTCTCAAAGGCACCGAGAATCATCACATATGAGCATACCTGTCGCTTCTTTGATGCGAAACTCGAGAAGGGCCAACCGGTTAGCCCACACATTCTTCACATGATTGAGAATGTCGAGAAACCTGAGTCACCGAATTGTAGAATCGGTGAGAGCATTGTCATTGACCGAATGCTTCATTCTCTTCACGATGGTTTTGCCCTTTTCAGGGCGAACTACTACATGAATGACTTGAAAAAGAGTCCTCATAAGCTACACTCCCTTCTCGTACAGACCGAGAAGGATATGAAATTGAGTGGGAGCATGAAGCAGGATGTTCTCACGATTCACAACAAGAGTAAAGGTAAGGGCAAGGCTCATGGCGACCTAGCTGTAGGTAAGCCAAAGTTTAAAAAGCCAGAAACGGTAAGAGTGCGCCCGGTGAGACTAGTGGCTCACAGGGCAAGACAAAGAGCAAGGGCGGTGACATAGAGTGCCACCATTGTCACAAGACTAGACATTGGAGGAGGAACTGTCCCGTCTACCGTGACGACATCAAAGCGGCCGTGTCGCTCTCTGTTGGTATGTCATCTTATATTCATATGATTGAGATTAACCATGCAAGTTTCGGAACTTGGGTACTAGATACTGGTTGTGGTTCTCATCTGTGTAATCATTTGTCGGGCCTAAAGAACATCATACCTCTCGAAAAAGGTGATGTGGACTGCGAGTCGGGAATGGAGCACGAGTAGTCTGCGCCTCGAAGGGAACATATGTAATCCAACTCCCTAGTGGTTTTGAGTTATCATTAAATAACTGTTACTATGTACCCAGTTTATCTAAGAACATTATTTCTGTTTCCGTACTTGCTAAAGACGGTTTTACATTTTCAATAAAGGATAATAGTTGTATTTTCTCTTTTAATGAAATGATTTATGGCAAAGCAGTTTCCATGAATGGAATTTATATCTTAGATCAAACCACGGAAGTATTACACATGAATAATAAGAAATTAAAGGTTGGTGACAAAGATCAAACCTATCTATGGCATTGTCGAATGGGACACATAAATGAGAAACGCGTAAAGAAACTCGTCGATAATGGGACTATTCCCTCATTCCGATTTTCTGCATATGGCACGTGTGAATCATGTCTCATTGGCAAGATGACTCGAATTTCCTTCAAAGGTGTTGGAATGCGCGCTAGTGACCTATTAGGACTCATACATACGGACGTATGTGGACCTATGTCAATTACCGCTAGAGATGGCTATAGATATTTTATCACTTTCACGGACGATTTGAGTAGATACGGATATGTCTACTTAATGAAGCATAAAAGTGAGTCCTCTGAGAAATTTAAGGAATGCCAGAATAGGGTACAGAACCAACTGGATAGAAAGATTAAAGCACTACGTTCAGATCGGGGTGGCGAATATCTTTCAAATGAGTTTGATCAACACCTGAAAGACTGTGGAATCGCTCTACAGTTAACTCCACCTGGAACACCTCAATTAAATGGTGTGTCCGAACGGAGAAATCGAACCTTACTTGATATGGTTCGATCCATGATGAGTCACACAGTAGTGCCTGATTCATTATGGGGTTATGCTCTTTTGTCAGCTGCACTTATACTTAACCGAAGTACGTCTAAAGCTATCGACAAGACTCCATATGAAATATGGAAGGGAACAGTACCTAACTTCTCCTTTATTCGGGTTTGGGGCTGCGAGGCTTATGTCAAGTGGAGACACGAGGATAAGCTCGGCCCGCGATCGGTCAAGACATACTTTATACGTTATCCAAAAGGAACATTTGGTCATTACTTCTATTCGCCAACCGAACATCGAGTATTTGTTGCGGCTAGTGCGACGTTCTTAGAGAAAGAATTTCTCGAGAACTAGTCGAGTAATAGAACCTTCGAGCTGTCGGAGATTCCAGAACTAACAACCGAGGAACAGATGGAGGAAGCTGTACCTCCAACAGATGATACGGTTAATATTCCCGAGGAACCTAGGAGGTCGGGTAGAGACTCTCATCCTCCGGACAGATACATTGGTATGGTCGAGGAGAATGATGTTTTACTTCTAGAAAGTAATGAACCCGCAACCTATAAAGGTGCTATGGCCTGTTCTGACTCAAAGCTATGGCTCGAAGCCATGCAATCCGAGATGGACTCCATGTATGAGAATAACGTATGGGATCTAGTTGATTTACCTAATAAGGTAAAACCTCTACAGTGCAAATGGCTTTACAAAATAAAGCGTTCTGTAGACGCGCAACCCGATATCTATAAGGCACGACTTGTGGCAAAAGGTTTCACTCAAGTGCAAGGATTGCATTATGATGAGATTTTTGCACCTGTAGTCATGCTACGTTCCATTCGGATAATCTTAGCGATTGCCGCATTTCATGATTATGACATTTGGCAAATGGATGTAAAAACCGTCTTCTTAAACGGTTATTTGTAAGAAGAGTTGTACATGGTGCAACCCGAAGGTTTCATAGATCCTAAACATCCTAAGAAAGTATGAAAGCTTAAGCGTTCCATTTATGGACTTAAGCAAGCTTCTCGGAGTTGGAATCATCGTTTCGACCAAGTGATAAAAGAGTATGGTTTCACTCGATTGGTCGAAGAACCATGCTTATATATCAAGTCGAGTGGGAGCAAGATTGTATTCTTGATATTGTATGTCGATGACATACTCTTGATTGGGAATGACATTCCTCTCCTTTCTTCGGTTAAACAATGGTTGAAGAACCATTTCCAGATGAAAGATCTGGGTGAGGCACAGCGTATTTTGGGAATCTGTATCTACCGAGATAGATCACGACGGACGTTATCACTTAGTCAGGAGTCTTATCTAGATAAGGTTCTTGAGAGGTTCAGCATGACCAACTCCAAGAAGGGGAACCTTCCTATGACGACTAGGATGCAGTTGAGCAAGTCTCAGTCACCCAGGACGCCTGAAGGTATTGAGCGCATGAGTCGTGTTCCTTATGCTTTTGCAATAGGATCGATCATGTATGCCATGATATGCACACGTCCAGACGTGGCATATGCATTGAGTACGACGAGTCGATACCAAAAGACTCCAGGTGAAACACACTGGATAGCAGTCAAAAATATCCTCAAGTACCTACGGAGGACTAAGGATTGGGTATTGACTTATGGAGGCGATACTAAGCTATGTGCAACCGGTTCTGAGATGCTAGCTTCCAAACGGATCGAGACGATTCAAAATCTCGGTCCGGGTTCATCTTCACTCTTAATGGTGCTGCGCGTCACCGGAAGAGTTCCAAACACAGTGTTGTAGCAGATTCTACTACTAAATCCGAGTACTATGCCGCCTGGAGGCGTGAAGGAAGCGATATGGATGCGCCAATTCTTACAAGGGCTTTCGGTAGTTCCTAGTTCGAATGACCCGATCACCATCTATTGTGACAATAGAGGTGCCATCTTCCAGGCTAAGGAGCCAAAGTCTAGCAACAAATCTAGACATGTACTACGGAAGGCTCACCTGATCCGTGATTACGTGGAGCAAGAAGAGATAGTGATTGATAAGATTGCGACGGATGATAACATCGCAGATCCTCTCACCAAACCGTTGAATTATGATAAGCATGTAGGGCATGTTAATTCCATGGGAATTAAACATGTTCCTAAGTTGTAGTACTTGATTATGGATTTGATACATTATCTTTTTCATATATTATTTATAACTTCATCGTTTTATATATATAATATTTTTTTTTCATGTGGATTGTACTGACAACATTGAACGCCACAAAGTGAACTGAATTACATTATATTTGTTTTTGTCCGTAATCGCCAAATGTGAGCTGATAACTCCGGCTATTATATTGTGCAGTCGATTGATGGTGGGTTTAACGATCCATAATTTAAACGGTTGACTAATCGATCACAGATACGAGATTATGACGATACCTCGTAGGACAATTTTTATTTGTGACAACTTAATGGAGTCCTAAATGTTCTATAACATTCGGTGTCAGGTCGTGGATAGGACATCTATTGTGTACCTAGAGTCGATTCTTTTGACTATCAACTGTCTCTTGAGATTAAGGCAGTCTTTGGGTGACTTTGGTTTCTTTCTCACAGTCTACCGTAACTGGGGCTAAGTAGATTTTTTCTGGTTCATTTCATACTGTGCTTACATCTGTAGGATTTGAGTTGAGGAAAATATCCATCCCTTATCAGGTATAGTTATTTCTCAGGGCCACTCGAGGAGTTGTAACTGAAATGCATGGCCATGCTCGAATGTTGATTCGTTTATCAGTTAAGTTACTCTCTAGTCGGGAAAACCACTCTTGATAATGATCGCTTGTAAAATACGACCTTTGTGAATTCGGATTTGCAAATTGTTTTACATTGAGTGGGAGAAATTTTAAAGGATATGAGAATCGGTTATCGCACATACACTTGTGAGGACAAGTGGGAGTTTGTTGGAGCAGGTGTCCTCCACAAATTAGTGTGATAACATTTGTAAATCTCTTACAGGTTCACAAGGGTATACTTCGTATATTTAATCAGTTGATTAACGTTTACCTAATAACGGTTGGCTTGCTAGAAAGTTTGACGTTATTATCATACAGATGGCGGTGATCAACTGGTCCCTAAAGGTCACACCTATAGGACGTATTTGAGAAATGTGGTTATAGAAATATAATTACATTGATGCCCAAAATGACTAAACAGTTAGTCAATGTGTTGATGAGATAATTATTTAATGAAAATTAAATAATATTAAGTTAAGACGAATTAATTAATCAATTAAGTAAATTAAATATAATAAGTTATCTTTAATTAAATATATATAAGGTTAGTTTGAAAGAATTAATCTGTTAACTCGTAATTAAATATAATCAGTTGTATTTAATATCAACAAGTTGAATGTGTCATAGTGGTAATAGTGAGGGTACACATACCAAGAGGTCATGGGTTCGATCCTCACTAGATGACAATTTAACACACTTTATATATTTTTGGAAAGACCAAAAATAAGGAAAAACAATACTCCTTATTTTCGGCTCAGGTGGCCGAAATTAGGGAGGTTTCCCTTTTCCTAATTGATTTCGGATTTCGGTCTATATAAAAAGAAAGGTGGAGAATTATTTCTAACCTAATTCTTTTTCTGACCTAGCCTCCTCTTTCTCATCACAAAAAACACAAAGACAATAAAATTTTACAGAAAATTTTAGATTGATTTCTAGCATAATCAAAGGGTATATCTTAGATCGTCTTGGGTGCAACTAATAGGCGAATATCAATTTTGATATTGTTCTTAGGCCAATTTTGCAAGGACCCGAGGTTAATTCTAAATCTTTTTACTTATGCTTATGTATTTTATTTTATGACCATAGATCATCTTTATTATATCGTTATAATCCTTCATGTTAAAGGAAAGTATACAGATTATTTCCCACAAGTGGTATCAGAGACTTTGGCTACGATTTTAATTTTGATGATTTTCATAAAATTTGTATGTAAACGATCAGATTTTCGAGAAAAAAAAAATTAGGGTTTCGATTTTTTTGGATCGAAATTTTTTATGCCGTTTTGTTGTGCCGTTTTTTTTTTCCTGTTTGATGATAGTTTTTCCATTCTATTTTTCATATTATAGTTTATAATCAGTTAAAATTATCATATGAAGAATTGGTAGTTTTTGATTTAATGCAGATTAAGTTAAAATCAAATGGAATCGTCATGTTTATGATTAAAAGATTGTTTTTGCTATATAGTTTTTGGCATATAAATTAATCATGTTTATTATTTCATATGCTAATCATGTTCTAATAGCAAAGGTAAACAATTGATCATCAAATCTTGTTTTAGGGCATAATTTCCGCAAGAAAAAAAAGGAGCTGTTTTTTTTAGGGTTTACCGAAAAGAAAAGAAAAAAAAAATTTAGTTAAGTTTTTTTTGCCTTTTGCCGAAAAAAAATAGAGAAATTTTTTTTGGAAAGTTTTTTTTCCCTTGTTTTTCCTATTTACCTAATTAGAATAGGAAAGGAGTTGTTTTTTTTTTGTTTTTTTGAGCCGTGTCAAATAAAAAAAAAAAAAAAAAAAAAAAAAAAAAAAAAAATTGACTTTTTCGTTTTTTTGGCCGAGTAAAATTTAGAGAATTGGATTTTATTTTTCTTTATTTTGGCCAATTAGTTATTGTGAATCGGTTCACAATTTAATGATACCGAGTTATTTTAAAGCAGTTTAAAATTTTTTACGGATAGAATTCATATTACAAGTATAATATGGATTAAGTTTGAAATTAATGTGATTAAATTGCGGAATTGTCACTTAATTTAATTTAAATAGGTGGTTTGGATAAATTAATCAACATAATTTATTTATTGTATTATGTATGTTTAATTTATTTTTAGTTGATGCTTTTAATTATGTTGAATGAATCGAATGAATGAATTTTATTTACATATTTAATTTTGCAATCGGTTGTAATTTGTAATACTTAGTGTGGCCTTAGTCAATCATGTTTTCGTAATGAAGGAAACATGATTTTTATGTAATTATGAGATCTCGAATCTCCTTATTTTAGTTTTGGGTTTTGAAATTAGAATGTAATTAATAGGTCAATTATGTAATTTTAATTATTGTAATTTCAAAGAAGACTAAAGATGAAGATTCAAGCTCACTTCCGCTACATGGATCAAGATGGAACATCAAGACAAGCTTCTCGGGTCCAAGGATGAATTCCAAACTTGTATTTATTGTTCATTTGGATAGGATAGGCCACACTAGAACTTTTACTGTTTTTTTTTTACATTTTTTCATTTTATTGCTTTTCATTCACATGCTAGTAATTGCATCGTATTCCGCCTAAAACCAAACCACCTACTACTAAAATGCATGAAAATTGACTCATATAGGTTGTATGTTAGTTTTCATGGACATGCAGATGTCACAGTCTTTAAGGCATCACCTTAGTTTAAATCATTCTCGCATGCTAGATTATAGTTCACTTAAAATGAATTAAAAAGTTGATGGGATCTTCCTCTAAAACGGAAATTGAGATTAGTCTTTATAAGGGCAAACATCTATGAGTTCCTTCTTCGTCGGTAGGCCTAATATGACCCCTTCTACGTTGGGTAAGTAGTTGTGTTGACTTAGTTTACCTCAACATCATAGTCCGAAGAGTTTCTCGTGATTATGATGGACTATAGATAGAATTTACAGAAATTTATCGACCAAGAATTCTAACGGTAGAATTAGCTAAAAGGTTAGCTTATCAATTTACAGAGAATTGAGTCTTGGGGTCATTTATATAATTCTTGAGGGAGGTCAATTGTATAAATGTCTTTGAGTCTTCGCGTTATGACATTAGTTCATTAGACTTAAAATAAAAATGATGCATGCTTATTATTTTATTCTTCTTTCGCAGTGTAGAACACGGTTATTATCAATAATACTGTTACAACAAATGGCTGGAAATAACGCAATCCCAATGCCTAGTGCCACACTAGATCGTTCGTCCTGGCTTAAAATGTTCATGGACCAAATGAATCAGTCCACTCGACTGAAGAATGATGGGTCCAATTTTGCGGACGGGAGGCGGCACTACGGAATGCTGCCATGCGACGGTAAGCTCGGTATTTAATCGAGCCAATACCGGTCAACCAGGCCCAAATGTAGGAGCCAACGAGTCACTCGCTTATAGTGATTTCGTTATGGAAGCGGGTGCGATAAAGAACGTACTCATCTTTGCAATGGAAACCAATTTGCAGAGACGCTTCATTGCCCAAGGTGCAAACAAGATTTTCACCACGCTCACTAATGAGTTCTCAAAGGCACCGAGAATCATCACATATGAGCATACCTGTCGCTTCTTTGATGCGAAACTCCAGAAGGGCCAACCGGTTAGCCCACACATTCTTCACATGATTGAGAATGTCGAGAAACTGGAGTCACTGAATTGTAGAATCAGTGAGAGCATTGTCATTGACCGAATGCTTCATTCTCTTCACGATGGTTTTGCCCTTTTCAGGGCGAACTACTACATGAATGACTTGAAAAAGAGTCCTCATAAGCTACACTCCCTTCTCGTACAGACCGAGAAGGATATGAAATTGAGTGGGAGCATGAAGCAGGATGTTCTCACGATTCACAACAAGAGTAAAGGTAAGGGCAAGGCTCATGGCGACCTAGCTGTAGGTAAGCCAAAGTTTAAGAAGCCAGGAAATGGTAAGAGTGCGCCCGGTGAGACTAGTGGCTCACAGGGCAAGACAAAGAGCAAGGGCGGTGACATAGAGTGCCACCCTTGTCACAAGACTAGACATTGGAGGAGGAACTGTCCCGTCTACCGTGAGGACATCAAAGCAGGCCGTGTCGCTCCTGTTGGTATGTCATCTTATATTCATATGATTGAGATTAACCATGCAAGTTTCGGAACTTGGGTACTAGATACTGGTTGTGGTTCTCATTTGTGTAATCATTTGCAGGGCCTAAAGAACATCATACCTCTCGAAAAAGGTGATGTGGACTGCGAGTCGGAATGGAGCATGAGTAGTCACCTCGAAGGGAACATATGTAATCCAACTACCTAGTGGTTTTGAGTTATCATTAAATAACTGTTACTATGTACCCAGTTTATCTAAGAACATTATTTCTGTTTCCGTACTTGCTAAAGACGGTTTTACATTTTCAATAAAGGATAATAGTTGTATTTTCTCTTTTAATGAAATTATTTATGGCAAAGCAGTTTCCATGAATGGAATTTATATCTTAGATCAAACCACGGAAGTATTACACATGAATAATAAGAAATTAAAGGTTGGTGACAAAGATCAAACCTATCTATGGCATTGTCGAATGGGACTATTCCCTCATTCGGATTTTCTGCATATGGCACGTGTGAATCATGTCTCATTGGCAAGATGACTCGAATTTCCTTCAAATGTGTTGGAATGCGCGCTAGTGACCTATTAGGACTCATACATACGGACGTATGTGGACCTATGTCAATTACCGCTAGAGATGGCTATAGATATTTTATCACTTTCACGGACGATTTGAGTAGATACGGATATGTCTACTTAATGAAGCATAAAAGTGAGTCCTCTGAGAAATTTAAGGAATACCAGAATAGGGTACAGAACCAACTGGGTAGAAAGATTAAAGCACTACGTTCAGATCGGGGTGGCGAATATCTTTCAAATGAGTTTGATCAACACCTGAAAGACTGTGGAATCGCTCTACAGTTAACTCCACCTGGAACACCTCAATTAAATGGTGTGTCCGAACGGAGAAATGGAACCTTACTTGATATGGTTCGATCCATGATGAGTCACACAGTAGTGCCTGATTCATTATGGGGTTATACTCCTTATTTTCGGTTCAGGTGGCCGAAATTAGGGAGGTTTCCCTTTTCCTAATTGATTTCGGATTTCGGTCTATATAAAAAGAAAGGTGGAGAATTATTTCTAACCTAATTCTTTTTCTGACCTAGCCTCCTCTTTCTCATCACAAAAAACACAAAGACAATAAAATTTTACAGAAAATTTTAGATTGATTTCTAGCATAATCAAAGGGTATATCTTAGATCGTCTTGGGTGCAACTAATAGGCGAATATCAATTTTGATATTGTTCTTAGGCCAATTTTGCAAGGACCCGAGGTTAATTCTAAATCTTTTTACTTATGCTTATGTATTTTATTTTATGACCATAGATCATCTTTATTATATCGTTATAATCCTTCATGTTAAAGGGAAGTATACAGATTATTTCCCACATCGGTTACATGGTGTGCCTAAAGATATAGTGTCGGATCGAGATGCGAAGTTTATATCACGGTTTTGGCAGGAGTTGCAGGATTTGATGGGTACGACCTTAAAGATGAGATCTTGGATCGTGTAGCTGAGGTGACCTACAGGTTAGCTTTACCACCAGCTTTGGATCGAGTCCACAACGTGTTTCATGTTTTAGAGCTCCGGAAGTATGTGAGTGATCCATTACATGTGCTTGAGGTTGAAAACATCAAGCTTGATGAGTCTTTATCCTATGCCGAGGTTCCTAAAGATATCTTAGACCGCAAAGTACGCAAGACAAGGAACGGTGAGACCGTCTTACTTAAGGTGCTTTAGTCTAATCATAATGTGGAAGAGGCCACATGGGAACCAGAGGTGGCTATGAGAGAGCGCTTCCCCACCTTTTTTATCAGGTATTTATGGTTACGGGGACGTAACCGTTGTCTTTTTAGGGGGGTAGGAGATGGTCGCATGTTTGTTTTGAGTTAGTTTGTGTTGGTTTAGTTATGTTTTGTGTTGATTTAGCTATGTTTGTGTCATCTGGTTGGTTGTGTTGGGTGTTTTGTTTTATGTAGCAGGAGTTATGTGGCTCTTGTTGACTCTTTTTTGTGTGTATAGTGTGAACTTCGAGGACGAAGTTCTTTTTAAGGAGGGAAGACTGTAATACCACGGTTTTTCCTAAGTCTGTTACTCAGCCGAATATGGCTTACTCGGCCGAGTAAGGGTGTCGCGTGTTTCTGGACAGTTTAATGGCCAGGAATACTCGGCCTAGTATGGGAATACTCGACCGAGTATACTCTATACTCGACCGAGTATACTCTATACTCGACCCAATATCCGGTCCGACGGGTGTTATTTCCGCGGTTTGATTTAGAAAGGATTAGAGTTATATAATCGTGGATTAAAAGTTTCTAATCATTTTCACAAAACCTAAACATTTCAACGTAACTCTAATCCTCTCCAAATCTCTCTTAAGTGTGTGTGGATTGTTAGCGAGTCTTCTTCATCATTTATTTCATCGATCGCGTCGGTAAGCTTTTGATTTCATTAATTGTATTGGTTTATCTTTTAGGTCATTGTCCTAATTTGTGATTTGGGAAAAGGGTTTTTGTATATGATAATTGGAATTATGTGATTGTTGTTAGGTGAGGGCTTCGTAGAGGATCCGTTCTATATTGCTTGCTTGTGTATCTCATCCCTACTCAGTTAATGTTTAATTACTATAAGATTTTGTGGTAATTGTTGTACTATTGATTATATGCTGATCGTTGTTAGTGTATTGGAGTTGGTGTTGGTGTTGTGATTGTTGATGATGATGTTCGCGAGGTGCATCCTCGGCTGAGTAGAGTCACTTGTGGGAGTGGCTTCACGCCCTAGTTTCGCCATCCGTGGAACCCGCCATAGAAGGGGATGTGCATGTTAATGAATATTGTTATTGCTCGTTGATGAGCGGGGGCTTAGGTGGGGATTAGCTGCGGTCCCCCACTGGCGGTGAGGATTATCTGTTGCGATGGTTAATCTGGCAGGGCTACACACTTTAGTGTGTAGTCAGTTACGATGTGAGATCGGGAGTTGGAGGTGGATGATGATCAGCAGTTTGCCTTTTGTACTTGTCTTATTTTGTTTATACAGTGACTGACCCCGTTGTTATTTTGTAAAATCTGTGGTGATCCATTCGGAGATGTTGAGCAGATTGTGACAGGTGATGATGTTCACTAACTATGGGGCCGTTGTAGGGAGTCATCACTCAAGTCTAGCTTTCGCTGTCAAGAGATTTAGCATTCAATTTTATTTGTTGAACACTAGTCACATGTACTTTGGTTTTGGATTTTTGGAGCATGTAAACTTTAATTATTTACTTTAATAATTGTGTTTTGGATTGGTAACTTTGATATACTGACCTCGGGAAACCAAGATGGTGACGACCTCTCATGCTAGGGTGGTCCTGGTAAGGCACCTTAGTATTTGGGGGTGCCACAGAGACTACCTTAAAGAAGATTACAGCGTTTCATCCTGCGACAGATGACCAAACTCAAAAGGACCATCAAGACCTTAGAAGACACGTTACGAGCTTGTGCGATGGAGTTTGGTGGGAGTTGGGAGGATAAACTTGATCTTATAGAGTTTTTATACAACAACTATCACACGAGTATTGGGATGTCACCTTTTGAGGCGTTGTACGAGAGGAAGTGTAGGAGTCCAGTGTTTGGACTCAATTCAAAGTCGACACCTCCATCTTTTCCCTTGATATCCAACCTTAAATTCATGAGAATTTTACCTCCCAAACCCTTCATGGCCAACTCTCTTTACTTTTATACTGTGGCGTCTTTGGATAAAGCAGTGTTATACCATTTTCACGACTTCCACGCTCAACCCTTTTCATCGCTTTTACGACTCCATCTCCACTTAAGTCTCGTCTTGGGTGGCTGCCAACAGCTACATCTCGCAGCCCCCCACATGTGTTCACTCCTCTACCTCTTGCTACCCCAGTAGCTGAGCCCTTCCATCGCATAGTTCGCTCAAGGTCTACGTTGATGCAGTCCTTTCTCCCTCCTCTTCCTTAGCTAGTATTGAGTGTGTTGTTAGGAATGGCAATGTGTAACACCCCGTATTTTTATAATAATATTTTATTATAAAATTATTTTATTACATTAATTATTTCGAAGTGTATTGATGTATTTTGGAAATATTTACATTTATCGCTTCCATTCTATATTTTATTATTTCTCGTTTTAATCTACTTTTGGAAGGGTTAAAATGTCCGCGCACAATTTTACTATTTTAATTTAATAAATACTTTTCTATTATAACACCTTCTTACGTTTTAATATGGTCCAATCTGATTTGTAATCAGATAATCTATTTTATGAGCTAATGGACCCAAAGCCCATTAGTTATTCCCCTTATAAATAGAATTTAACCTAGCAAGCAACTAGGTCAATTCATTGTTTTGTGCGCGAGATTGTGCCGCACGCCTCTCCTCCTCCCTTTCTCTCTTTTGTTGTTCTTTTCTCCCTTTGACTCTATTGTTGAATATCTTTCCTTCTTCCCAATTCAAAAGAAAATTATATTTTCATAATCCTTACTCTTACCTCTACAACATATTCTTCTCCATATATTTTTATGAGAATTATTTGTATGGACCTTTAGACCTACCTTTAAGGTCTCTTATTTTAATGGGTGAAGAATAAGAATAGTCTTTCATGGCGTTTTAAAGGGTTTCGGTCTGTGCTTTTATTTTGTGTCGCTTTTCAGGATGTTGACACGAGTTGGAGACAAGACTTTGATGGTCGTGTCTTCCTTGGAGGTTTTCATTAATTTGCATCATTAATAATCGCTAATAAGGTAACTAGGTGTTTTCCTTTAATTATGTTTATGCCAATTCATGTAATTTACATTATTTAATAATTTATTTGTGTAATAGGTACGTGTTTGATTGTCTATTATCATGTTAATTATGTTTTCGCATGCTTGTATATGTTTTAATGCTTTAATCATATATCGTATGTCGTTTACATGTTTATTATGGGTGTCATGAGCGCAATTAGGGTTTACGAGTAAACTCTAGTGGCGGCATGATAGACGGCCAAGGGTGCTCTCCAAAGTTATGGCTAAGGCTAGTGTAACCTTGATGATGATTCAAGTGTTATAGCTAAAGTTAATACAACTTTGGGTAGTTACGGTAGTTATGGCTGAAGCAACTATACCATTGAAGTACGAGTTAAGGTTATAGCTAGAGCTAACGTACCCTGAGATTTACGGCTCAAGGTTATGGTTGGAACTAGTATAACTTTGAGTTTCGTGTCAAGGTTATGATTGAGGTAAGTATAACTTCAAGTTATATATGTTGAAGTTATAGTAGAGGTTACTATAACCTCGCATCCATAGTTCATGTTATGATTAAGGTTACTATAACCTTGGTTGTTTATGCTTGCCTCACATGTTGTGTTGTGTTCAGTTACTATATGACAATGTGTGCATGTGTCGTTGGTTACTCTTTTTCATATGTTGGTAGGACAGTCAGTTAAACTGTTCTACTATGTTGAGTCGTGATGTTATTCACGCATGAGTTGTACAATCAGTTAAACTGTGCATTTGCATGAGTTGGACAGTCAGTTAAACAGTTCTTCTGAGTTAAGTCGTGATGTGGTTCACGCATTTCGTATGCAGTCAGTTAAACTGTGCATATTTGTTTGTTGGCTAAATCGAATAGATGACGGTAGTATCAGTTAAATACTATCGGAATGAATCAAGAGCTGCTCTTCGGAGGTTTATTGGTCTATGTTCGGGGGTGGCCAGATTCGTCAGTTAAACGTTGTGGGTCCCGAGTGTCATTCGATGTACAGTTAATGCATCGAGAGGTCTGGACAGGTCTTAGGCATATAGGCAGTGGTGATACGCTATACATAGTACCGTGGAGTATCAGTTAAATATTTCACAACCGATGGTTCGTCAGTTAAACGTTCCATCTTCTAGTTCATCAGTTAAATGTTCTAGCGGCGTTCGCTCTATTCGCTATGCTTTGTTGCTAGCTTTGTGCCTTATGTGCTGTGGATCGTGTTTACTTTGGTTTGTAGGTGTCCATGGTCTAGTGGTTGCATATGGTCTAAGTTCATATAGTCTCATTCATCTAGTGTTATGAATGTCATGAGTAGTAAGTCTGAGTTTGATTTTCATGAGTGTAGATGATCTCACATGTTTACTGTTTATGCATTTCAATTGTTATCGATTGTTGGTTATATTCAATTGTTGTAAACATGACTGGGAGAACATCTAGTTACTCCCGACTGATTGTCGACCCCATTCTCAGGTTGAATGCTCATCGCTGTTTGGAAGATGTTATTTGGGATGCATCGAGGGGCGAGACGAATAATAAATTAGGAGTTTGCTTTTATGTTTTGAGAACCTTGAATAATGTAGTAGTTTGGTTTTGGATTTAGTAGCGAACCGGATTAGTCAGGTGTTTCCGCCACCTTGACCCTTTTATCAGTGTTGTACTCTGATTATCCTTTTATAGTACATTTTTCCTTTGTTTTATAATCCGGGTTGTTACAGTTGGTATCAGAGCGAACACGCTCCCAACTCTCGCTTAGTTGATGACTAAAATAAATGACCTAGTAAATGAGTGAGAGTAAATGGGGTAGAAACAATTAAGAACTTGTTTGTTTATGCGTTAATGTTTCGCATTGTTATTAATTGTATCACATTTATTGTTCGTGTACTTACTTTTTATGCCTTAATGTTTCGCAACATTGTTAATTGGTATTACATGTGTTATTCATGTATTTGTTTGTTTACGCACTTGTTTGATTGTGCCTTAATATCCCGTATCGTTATTAATTGTATTAAATGTATAGTTTATGTACTTTGTTGTTTATGACTTGATGTTTTGTTTTGTCATTAGTTGTATAAAATGTGTTGTTCATGTATGACCTTTTCGAGCATGCTTTGTTGTTTTAAAGACGGTCATTTTTAAAAATGTCCTTTGCATGTTACGTATCGTGCATTTTCGTTATATGTTGGTCAAAACTTTTAATCCTTGGTAACCCGAGCTTTACTCTTATCGTACTTTCGTCCTTTTAGATTATATGGTGGTGTTGTCCTTGCTTGAGGTGATTTCGAGGTTGAACTTCTTGTGGTTTCTTGAGGTTTCAAGTTAGGATTGATTGGCAGGTTGGGATATCCAAGTATGAAAGAAAAGAACGTTTATTATTATGAGTTTGGTAACGAATAAGTTTACTTTGGGATTAGAGGTTGTTGAGAAGAAGTTTACTTTGGGAATAGAGGTTGTTATGACGATGTTTCTCTTGGGATTATAGGTGTTAGGTTCTTTTATTTATTCGAGGAAATCCTTATTTATGATAGTGAGTAGTGATATGTGGCATGATATATATGATTGTGGTTTCATAGTTCATAAGAAGTGAGAGACATAATGAGTGGATTCATCTTATGGTCTTATTTGGGAATATCGTGGCTTATGCTTTTAATGGTTAGAATTATTGGATTTTGGCCCGAGTTAAGGGAAAAGGTTATGCGAGTTATTTATGGATCAAGGATAGAATAATGGAAATGAATTGAATGTTATCATAGACTTAGATTAAGCACGTTGGGAATTTTGGAGACTATACTCGTCTATAATTAGAATACCATATTTGAGGAGTAAGAATTGTTAATAACTATTAGGGAGTTATGAAAGATTGTAATTTATGGACTTGTGAGATGTTAATGTTAAGGTGTTCTCGCGTTGACTTAGTGAATGGCCTTGTCGAAGATGGTTATAATGAATCGTGGTGTTCATCTTTTGAGGGTATAGAGATTGTTATAGATTGATTCATTAAGTGTGATTAGATGGAGTTCTTGTGAGTGGAAGGACTTGAGGGTTGATGTCGTGAGAGTTTATAATCTTGAGAGTTGATAATCTGAGGATGTAGTGATGGTAAAAGTAGGAGTTATATAGAGATTTTTTGGTCCCGAGGTTTTATGGAGATGTGATGAAAGGATGTTACGAGATGTTGTTACCTTGAGTGATGATTGTACGAGAATTGTAAGACTCTGGTTATCTGCTTTATTTATTTTATCTTAAGTTGTTGTCTTCGAGTACATAAAATTGTTTTTGAGTCGTCTATTCTTGTAATCCTTGCACGTGTTAATCATACCTCTTCTATTTGAGCCTTCGGACCAAAGGTTTCTTTTATCTTTGTCCTCTGTTTCTTTCATCTATTGTTACTCTCTATTCGTTCTTTATTTCAACTCCAGTTCCTTCTTCTTTGAACTTTTGTAATTACCCTTTTTCACATTGATTTCTCTCTAAGCTTTTACTTCCGAAAGGAATGTGTTCTTTTGCTTTGTGGTATTGCACGGAAATATTTTGATTTGGTTTGCAAGTTATTTATTCTTTCACGGTAACTTGAAAACGTTTCAAATCTCTTTAGAGCTACTTGTGATCATCTCGTAGTGGAAGCTTTGATCCTTTTGCGAGTGATGTTAGAAACCTTGAGATCAATGTTTGGTTATTTGAGGTTTAGAACTTAGTAACATAGTTGTATGCGAGTGTTAATTGGGATAACATATAGAGTTTTGGAGAAGGAGTATTAAAGGTTTTATACTGAGCTAAGAAAGTTTTGAGGATGTTATTACTTTGAGGATACATAGATATTTGTTTGTTCTATCTGGGGATAAAGATTTTTTATTTAAGCGTATGAGTGATTAATTGACGGACATAGATTCTTAAAGTCTTATGATGGAATTGTGATGTTGAGATGATATTCATGTATAGTAAACTGTAATTACAAATTGAGGTTATAAGTTGGGTGATTATATGAGCACAGGTGATGAGAGTTGTATGGTGTTATTAGTAAACATTGATGGGATTGCGTTGTCGATGATAAGTGTGTGGTCGTACAATAGGTTTTTGCTTAACTAAAGGTGTATGGTTCCTTGGGTGCTTAGGAACGTTGTGAATATAAGTGTTCAAATGAAATAATTGGGTCTTGTGAGTGCCACGAATGATTTTGTCAGGAGATTGAGGTTGGATAGAATTATGACAGTTTAGTTAAAGTTTGAGGTTTGAGATTGATGACTTTGAATACTAGATATATATCGAGAATCATTGAGATTTATAAGCTTTTTGAGGCATGAGAGTTGTGATTGGTGGTAAGCACTACTCGCTTTGAGGATATTAGAGTAGGAGTAATTTTAATGGCACTCATGAGTGAAACAGTTTTCTCGTTCAAATGATACCTTATGTTTGGAGATTTTTTATTTAGGGCTTTGACTGATGTTAGATCTTGTGGTGAATAGTAAACTATAATTGGAGTATCTGTTAAAGGTTTTGTGGATTTGGAGTAATAGTAACGAGTTCACAATTTTGAGAAGTCATATGTGTTGTTTAATGATGGTTAATGATATTTGGATGAGTGATTGAAATATGAGGACTAGATGTTGGCTTAAAGATTATGTTGGGTTGCGATGGTTTGAGTCTGATGTGAGTTTTAAGGTGATAGAGAGTGTGAAGATGATAATAACTATGAGGATGTGAGCTATCTCTCTATGGTTTGAGCGTTGATATTGATCAGAGTGCGCAGCGGTTAGGATTCCGAGTTGACTTTTATTGATGATCACTTGTAAATCTTACCTTCTTTTGATCTTATCTTTGAAATTCAAGTTTCGAGGACGAAACTTCTTTTTAGGGGGTTGGATTGTAACACCCCGTATTTTTATAATAATATTTTATTATAAAATTATTTAATTAAATTAATTATTTCGAAGTGTATGGATGTATTTTGGAAATATTTACATTTATCACTTCCATTCTATATTTTATTATTTCTCGTTTTAATCTACTTTTGGAAGGGTTAAAATGTCCACGCACAATTTTACTATTTTAATTTAATAATTACTTTTATATTATAACACTTTCTTACGTTTTAATATGGTCCAATCTGATTTGTAGCCAGATAATTCATTGTATGAACTAATGGACCCAAAACCCATTAGTTATTCCCCTTATAAATAGAATTTAACCTAGCAAGCAACTAGGTCAATTCATTGTTTTGTGCATGAGATTGTGCCGCACGCCTCTTCTCCTCCATTTCTCTCTTTTGTTCTTCTTTTCTCCCTTTAACTCTATTGTTGAATATCTTTTCTTCTTCCCAATTCAAAAGAAAATTATATTTTCATAATCCTTGCTCTTACCTTTACAACATATTCTTCTCCATATATTTTTATGAGAATTATTTGTATGGACCTTTAGATCTACATTTAAGGTCTCTTATTTTAATGGGTGAAGAAGAAGAACAGTCTTTCATGTCGTTTTCAAGGGTTTCGGTCTGTGCTTTTATTTTGTGTCGCTTTTCGGGATGTTGACACGAGTTGGAGACAAGACTTTGATGGTCGTGTCTTTCTTGGAGGTTTTCATTAATTTGCATCATTAATAATCGCTAATAAGGCAACTAGGTGGTTTCCTTTAATTATGTTTATGCCAATTGATGTTTTACATGATTTAATAATTGATTTGTGTAATTGGTACGTGTTTGATCGTCTATTATCATGTTAATTATGTTTTCGCATGCTTGTTTATGTTTTATTGCTTTAATCATATATCGTATGTCGTTTACATGTTTATTATAGGTGTCATGAGCGCAATTAGGGTTTACGAGTAAACCCTAGTGGCGGCATGATGGGCGGCCAAGGGTGCTCTCCAAAGTTATGGCTAAGGCTAGTCTAACCTTGATGATGATTCAAGTGTTATAGCTAAAGTTAATACAACTTTGGGTAGTTACTCTAGTTATGGCTGAAGCAACTATAACATTGAAGTACGAGTTAAGGTTATAGTTAGAGCTAACGTACCCTGAGATTTATGGCTCAAGGATATGGTTGGAACTAGTATAACTTTGAGTTTCGTGTCAAGGTTTTGGTTGAGGTAAGTATAACTTCAAGTTATATATGTTGAAGTTATAGTAGAGGTTTCTATAACCTCGCATCCATAGTTCATGTTATGACTAAGGTTACTATAACCTTGGTTGTTTATGCTTGCCTCACATGTTGTATTGTGTTCAGTTACTATATGACAATGTGTGCATGTGTCGTTGGTTACTCTTATTCATATGTTGGTAGGACAGTCAGTTAAACTGTTCTACTATGTTGAGTCGTGATGTTATTCACGCATGAGTTGTACAGTCAGTTAAAGTGTGCCTTTGCATGAGTTGGACAGTCAGTCAAACTGTTCTTCTGAGTTGAGTCGTGATGTGGTTCACGCATGTCGTGTGCGATCGATTAAACTGCGTGCATATTTGTTTGTTGGCTAAGTCGAATAGATGACGGTAGTATCGCTTAAATACTATCAGAATGAATCAAGAGCGCTCTTGAGGTTTATTGGTCTATATTCGGGGGTGGCCAAATTAAATCGCTTAAACGCTCGGGTCCCGAGTGTCGTTCGATGTACAGTTAATGCATCGAGAGGTCTGGCCAGGTCTTAGTCATATAGGCAGTGGTGATACGCTATACATAGTACCGTGGAGTATCAGTTAAATACTTCACAACCGATGGTTCGTCAGTTAAACGTTCCATCTGCTAGTTCATCAGTTAAATGTTCTAGGGGCGTTCGCTCTATTCGTTATGATTTGTTGCTAGCTTTGTGCCTTATGTGCTGTGGATCGTGTTTACTTTGGTTTGTAGGTTTCCATGGTCTAGTGGTTGCATATGGTCTAAGTTCATATAGTCTCATTCATCTAGCGTTATGAATGTCATGAGTAGTAAGTCTGAGTTTGATTTTCATGAGTGTAGACTATCTCACAGGTTTACTATTTATGCATTTCAATTGTTATTGATTGTTTGTTATATTCAATTGTTGTAAACATGACTGGGAGAGCATCTAGTTACTCCCGACTGATTGTCGACCCCCATTCTCAGGTTGAATGCTCGTCGCTGTTTGGAAGATGTTGTTTGGGATGCATCGAGGGGCGAGACGAATAATAAATTAGGAGTTTGCTTTTATGTTTTGAGAACCTTGAATAATGTAGTAGTTTTGTTTTGGATTTAGTAGCGAACCGGATTTGTCAGGTGTTTCCGCCACCTTGACCCTTTTATCAGTGTTGTACTCTGATTATCCTTTTATAGTACATTTTTCCTTTGTTTTATAATCCGGGTTGTTACAGTTGGTATCAGAGCGAACACGCTCCCAACTCTCGCTTAGTTGATGACTAAAATAAATGACCTAGTAAATGAGTGAGAGTAAATGGGGTAGAAACAATTAAGAACTTGTTTGTTTATGCGTTAATGTTTCGCATTGTTATTAATTGTATCACATTTATTGTTCGTGTACTTACTTTTTATGCCTTAATGTTTCGCAACATTGTTAATTGGTATTACATGTGTTATTCATGTATTTGTTTGTTTACGCACTTGTTTGATTGTGCCTTAATATCCCGTATCGTTATTAATTGTATTAAATGTATAGTTTATGTACTTTGTTGTTTATGACTTGATGTTTTGTTTTGTCATTAGTTGTATAAAATGTGTTGTTCATGTATGACCTTTTCGAGCATGCTTTGTTGTTTTAAAGACGGTCATTTTTAAAAATGTCCTTTGCATGTTACGTATCGTGCATTTTCGTTATATGTTGGTCAAAACTTTTAATCCTTGGTAACCCGAGCTTTACTCTTATCGTACTTTCGTCCTTTTAGATTATATGGTGGTGTTGTCCTTGCTTGAGGTGATTTCGAGGTTGAACTTCTTGTGGTTTCTTGAGGTTTCAAGTTAGGATTGATTGGCAGGTTGGGATATCCAAGTATGAAAGAAAAGAACGTTTATTATTATGAGTTTGGTAACGAATAAGTTTACTTTGGGATTAGAGGTTGTTGAGAAGAAGTTTACTTTGGGAATAGAGGTTGTTATGACGATGTTTCTCTTGGGATTATAGGTGTTAGGTTCTTTTATTTATTCGAGGAAATCCTTATTTATGATAGTGAGTAGTGATATGTGGCATGATATATATGATTGTGGTTTCATAGTTCATAAGAAGTGAGAGACATAATGAGTGGATTCATCTTATGGTCTTATTTGGGAATATCGTGGCTTATGCTTTTAATGGTTAGAATTATTGGATTTTGGCCCGAGTTAAGGGAAAAGGTTATGCGAGTTATTTATGGATCAAGGATAGAATAATGGAAATGAATTGAATGTTATCATAGACTTAGATTAAGCACGTTGGGAATTTTGGAGACTATACTCGTCTATAATTAGAATACCATATTTGAGGAGTAAGAATTGTTAATAACTATTAGGGAGTTATGAAAGATTGTAATTTATGGACTTGTGAGATGTTAATGTTAAGGTGTTCTCGCGTTGACTTAGTGAATGGCCTTGTCGAAGATGGTTATAATGAATCGTGGTGTTCATCTTTTGAGGGTATAGAGATTGTTATAGATTGATTCATTAAGTGTGATTAGATGGAGTTCTTGTGAGTGGAAGGACTTGAGGGTTGATGTCGTGAGAGTTTATAATCTTGAGAGTTGATAATCTGAGGATGTAGTGATGGTAAAAGTAGGAGTTATATAGAGATTTTTTGGTCCCGAGGTTTTATGGAGATGTGATGAAAGGATGTTACGAGATGTTGTTACCTTGAGTGATGATTGTACGAGAATTGTAAGACTCTGGTTATCTGCTTTATTTATTTTATCTTAAGTTGTTGTCTTCGAGTACATAAAATTGTTTTTGAGTCGTCTATTCTTGTAATCCTTGCACGTGTTAATCATACCTCTTCTATTTGAGCCTTCGGACCAAAGGTTTCTTTTATCTTTGTCCTCTGTTTCTTTCATCTATTGTTACTCTCTATTCGTTCTTTATTTCAACTCCAGTTCCTTCTTCTTTGAACTTTTGTAATTACCCTTTTTCACATTGATTTCTCTCTAAGCTTTTACTTCCGAAAGGAATGTGTTCTTTTGCTTTGTGGTATTGCACGGAAATATTTTGATTTGGTTTGCAAGTTATTTATTCTTTCACGGTAACTTGAAAACGTTTCAAATCTCTTTAGAGCTACTTGTGATCATCTCGTAGTGGAAGCTTTGATCCTTTTGCGAGTGATGTTAGAAACCTTGAGATCAATGTTTGGTTATTTGAGGTTTAGAACTTAGTAACATAGTTGTATGCGAGTGTTAATTGGGATAACATATAGAGTTTTGGAGAAGGAGTATTAAAGGTTTTATACTGAGCTAAGAAAGTTTTGAGGATGTTATTACTTTGAGGATACATAGATATTTGTTTGTTCTATCTGGGGATAAAGATTTTTTATTTAAGCGTATGAGTGATTAATTGACGGACATAGATTCTTAAAGTCTTATGATGGAATTGTGATGTTGAGATGATATTCATGTATAGTAAACTGTAATTACAAATTGAGGTTATAAGTTGGGTGATTATATGAGCACAGGTGATGAGAGTTGTATGGTGTTATTAGTAAACATTGATGGGATTGCGTTGTCGATGATAAGTGTGTGGTCGTACAATAGGTTTTTGCTTAACTAAAGGTGTATGGTTCCTTGGGTGCTTAGGAACGTTGTGAATATAAGTGTTCAAATGAAATAATTGGGTCTTGTGAGTGCCACGAATGATTTTGTCAGGAGATTGAGGTTGGATAGAATTATGACAGTTTAGTTAAAGTTTGAGGTTTGAGATTGATGACTTTGAATACTAGATATATATCGAGAATCATTGAGATTTATAAGCTTTTTGAGGCATGAGAGTTGTGATTGGTAGTAAGCACTACTCGCTTTGAGGATATTAGAGTAGGAGTAATTTTAATGGCACTCATGAGTGAAACAGTTTTCTCGTTCAAATGATACCTTATGTTTGGAGATTTTTTATTTAGGGCTTTGACTGATGTTAGATCTTGTGGTGAATAGTAAACTATAATTGGAGTATCTGTTAAAGGTTTTGTGGATTTGGAGTAATAGTAACGAGTTCACAATTTTGAGAAGTCATATGTGTTGTTTAATGATGGTTAATGATATTTGGATGAGTGATTGAAATATGAGGACTAGATGTTGGCTTAAAGATTATGTTGGGTTGCGATGGTTTGAGTCTGATGTGAGTTTTAAGGTGATAGAGAGTGTGAAGATGATAATAACTATGAGGATGTGAGCTATCTCTCTATGGTTTGAGCGTTGATATTGATCGTGTGCGCAATTTAGGATTCCGAGTTGACTTTTATTGATGATCACTTGTAAATCTTACCTTCTTTTGATCTTATCTTTGAAATTCAAGTTTCGAGGACGAAACTTCTTTTTAGGGGGTTGGATTGTAACACCCCGTATTTTTATAATAATATTTTATTATAAAATTATTTAATTAAATTAATTATTTCGAAGTGTATGGATGTATTTTGGAAATATTTACATTTATCACTTCCATTCTATATTTTATTATTTCTCGTTTTAATCTACTTTTGGAAGGGTTAAAATGTCCACGCACAATTTTACTATTTTAATTTAATAATTACTTTTATATTATAACACTTTCTTACGTTTTAATATGGTCCAATCTGATTTGTAATCAGATAATTCATTGTATGAACTAATGGACCCAAAACCCATTAGTTATTCCCCTTATAAATAGAATTTAACCTAGCAAGCAACTAGGTCAATTCATTGTTTTGTGCATGAGATTGTGCCGCACGCCTCTTCTCCTCCATTTCTCTCTTTTGTTCTTCTTTTCTCCCTTTAACTCTATTGTTGAATATCTTTTCTTCTTCCCAATTCAAAAGAAAATTATATTTTCATAATCCTTGCTCTTACCTTTACAACATATTCTTCTCCATATATTTTTATGAGAATTATTTGTATGGACCTTTAGATCTACATTTAAGGTCTCTTATTTTAATGGGTGAAGAAGAAGAACAGTCTTTCATGTCGTTTTCAAGGGTTTCGGTCTGTGCTTTTATTTTGTGTCGCTTTTCGGGATGTTGACACGAGTTGGAGACAAGACTTTGATGGTCGTGTCTTTCTTGGAGGTTTTCATTAATTTGCATCATTAATAATCGCTAATAAGGCAACTAGGTGGTTTCCTTTAATTATGTTTATGCCAATTGATGTTTTACATGATTTAATAATTGATTTGTAATTGGTACGTGTTTGATCGTCTATTATCATGTTAATTATGTTTTCGCATGCTTGTTTATGTTTTATTGCTTTAATCATATATCGTATGTCGTTTACATGTTTATTATAGGTGTCATGAGCGCAATTAGGGTTTACGAGTAAACCCTAGTGGCGGCATGATGGGCGGCCAAGGGTGCTCTCCAAAGTTATGGCTAAGGCTAGTCTAACCTTGATGATGATTCAAGTGTTATAGCTAAAGTTAATACAACTTTGGGTAGTTACTCTAGTTATGGCTGAAGCAACTATAACATTGAAGTACGAGTTAAGGTTATAGTTAGAGCTAACGTACCCTGAGATTTATGGCTCAAGGATATGGTTGGAACTAGTATAACTTTGAGTTTCGTGTCAAGGTTTTGGTTGAGGTAAGTATAACTTCAAGTTATATATGTTGAAGTTATAGTAGAGGTTTCTATAACCTCGCATCCATAGTTCATGTTATGACTAAGGTTACTATAACCTTGGTTGTTTATGCTTGCCTCACATGTTGTATTGTGTTCAGTTACTATATGACAATGTGTGCATGTGTCGTTGGTTACTCTTATTCATATGTTGGTAGGACGATCGTTAAACTGTTCTACTATGTTGAGTCGTGATGTTATTCACGCATGAGTTGTACAGTCAGTTAAAGTGTGCCTTTGCATGAGTTGGACAGTCAGTCAAACTGTTCTTCTGAGTTGAGTCGTGATGTGGTTCACGCATGTCGTGTGCAGTCAGTTAAACTGTGCATATTTGTTTGTTGGCTAAGTCGAATAGATGACGGTAGTATCAGTTAAATACTATCAGAATGAATCAAGAGCTGCTCTTCGGAGGTTTATTGGTCTATATTCGGGGGTGGCCAAATTAAATCGATTAAACGTTACTCGGTCCCGTGTGTCGTTCGATGTACGATTAATGCATCGAGAGGTCTGCCAGGTCTTAGTCATATAGGCGGTGGTGATACGCTATACATAGTACCGTGGAGTATCGATTAAATACTTCACAACCGATGGTTCGTCAGTTAAACGTTCCATCTGCTAGTTCATCAGTTAAATGTTCTAGGGGCGTTCGCTCTATTCGTTATGATTTGTTGCTAGCTTTGTGCCTTATGTGCTGTGGATCGTGTTTACTTTGGTTTGTAGGTTTCCATGGTCTAGTGGTTGCATATGGTCTAAGTTCATATAGTCTCATTCATCTAGCGTTATGAATGTCATGAGTAGTAAGTCTGAGTTTGATTTTCATGAGTGTAGACTATCTCACAGGTTTACTATTTATGCATTTCAATTGTTATTGATTGTTTTTTATATTCAATTGTTGTAAACATGACCGGAGAGCATCTAGTTACTCCCGATCGATTGTCGACCCCCATTCTCGGGTTGAATGCTCGTCATTTTTTGGAAGATGTTGTTTGGGATGCATCGAGGGGCGAGACGAATAATAAATTAGGAGTTTGCTTTTATGTTTTGAGAACCTTGAATAATGTAGTAGTTTTGTTTTGGATTTAGTAGCGAACCGGATTTGTCAGGTGTTTCCGCCACCTTGACCCTTTTATCAGTGTTGTACTCTGATTATCCTTTTATAGTACGTTTTTCCTTTGTTTTATAATCCAGGTTGTTACACAATGAGTCTTGGGTTTGGGTTGGTCGACTCGTTTGTTTACCCATAATCCCTTTATTTGTGAGGTCCTTTCTATTAGAGAAGGGCTTTGGTTTTGTGTACAGTCCGTGGACAAGTTTGTTCTTGCCTCTGATTACCTTAATGCGGTCATTACTATCTTGAGTAAGGCCCCCCATTGTGGTCCTTATGCTAATATTATCCTTGAGTGGAGGGAACGTTTGGAAGGCTCGCACCATTTGAAGATAATGTTTGAGAAGAGGTCGGCTAATGGAGTTGCACATGCACTTGCCAAATTTTCCTTAGTCGATACTTGTTCTTGTAATGGTCGCTTTAATTGGGACTACGCTCCTTAGTTTGTAATTCGTATGTGTACTATTAACTTTATGTCGGCCATCAAGCCGCTTTCCACCGACCCGCGTCCATGATATATTTGAATATTCTTTTTAGTTAATATCATGTACTTTTCTTCCCAAAAAAAAGAGCAACTCTAATGGATGGCTACACAATACATTGTAACTTTATTGACAACTCGATTTTTTAAGCTACTTTACTTTTAAACAACAAACTGTTTCAATGGAAATGTACGCCATTTTGTAGCTTATATGGGTCCCACTTTATTATTTTCATCCAATAATGAAATTTACTTTGTTTTTTTCATACCAATTAAGCTATATGTTTGGTAGAGAATGCTCATAAGCTACACATTTACAAATTTACAAATATTGCAAGCAAGTCCCTAAAACAAACCATTGGAGATGCTTTAAAGTTGGCAGTCGATGCGACATATTTATCTATTACAGAATATTGTTATATTATAATAGAATTATCAGGAAATTATATTAGATAAGAGCATATTACGAGTATCATAATATACTATAGAATTTCATTAATAATAAGTCGCGTCATTATATAGTCTTACATTATCTACATACCGGGTTTGTCCAATATGGCACCCTTATATTTTTTTCGAAATTTACGGGGTACCCCTTATTTTTTTAAAATTATTATTAGTACCCCTAAAGTTAGTACATAAATATTAAAATATTGAAACTACTAAAACTAGAGTTTTAATTAATTGAATTTTGTAATGAAAATAAGTTTAGAATTGAGTAAAAGATATTTATGTTAATGGCATGACAAGTTATTGTCAAAATAGCAACAAAAAGTTCATAAACTAAGCTTTAAAATAAATGAGGCGAATTACAGCATTTTGGGTATTTTAAAAGGTTTTTACTAAACTTAAGAGGTACGGTGATATTTTTGAAAAACAAGGGATGCCAAGTAAAATTCGATAAAATATAAGAATATCATGAAGAAAAAAACTTTTATTTATCTAGGTTTGCTTTCATGTAAAATCATGCATATACCAATTTTACGAGGGAATAGTTAACACATAATAAGAAACTAGTATAGATCCCGTGCTACAGCACGGTAACTTTTAGATGTAATTGCTAGATATGTTTGCATTTAGAGTATTAGTTTCAACTCATTTTCAGTTTTTTGGGGATCATATTGATAAAATTTTACTATTAAAATAAATAAAATAGGAAAGTCGACACTTTTAATCCGAATAAATTCATGAATTTTACTTGAATTACTTTGTCAATTTATTCAAAAAATAAATATTATATTATTATATTCACTAAAGGCATAAAATTCGTGAGAATTATATCATCGGATCAAATATGTATTAACTGATGAAGGGATGATAATTATGGAGATGATTGCATGATAATTTTAATCGTAATTATGGAGATTGTATAATAATATCCTAGATTATCATAATATAGTGGGATGTACGTTTAACTACAATTTAGTGGGTTGTTATCCATTCTCATTCCCATTCCCATGATTTAATATCCAAATAAATAGGCCCATATGAGGATTATGCAATTTAGGCGGGAAAACTACTAAGGGTTTTATTCTCTTAGTAGTAAGGGGGATTCAGAAGGTCTTCCTTCAACTGGTCATTTCGGTAGAAGGTTTCAGACGGGCTATATGTGACGCATTTACAACTAAATGTGATCCAATTTAAATGGTCACATTTTAACATAAAAATGGTCACATAAAGCTCTGTAAATGAGTCATATATGGGTTGTTTGAAACCTTCAGACGGAATAATCCGCCTAAAATGAGAATTAGTGTAAGAACTTTAAGGGAGCGAAGTGTTTTAACTAATGATCAAACAAATATAATAAGTAAATAAATAAGAATGCGAGGATGTAAATAAGTAAGATGTACTAACAGGACCTGAATTGAATACACCAAATTTATAGGAACTAGACTAATCGAACTAATTAGAAACTTAAACTACGTCTAAATGAACCTGAGATCTTTTATCATAGAAATATGATAGAATACCTACATATTAGCTTGAATTTCTCCTTAATTTCAGTCATATCAGCTCCCAAAAAACAAACATTACCTAACCCAAACACCCAACAGCCAACAATCCCTCCCCCACCCCCGCCACCGCTGACCACCCCTCACCGACCCCATCCTCGTGCTGATCACCCCTCCCCGCAACCATAGACCACCCTCTCCCCACCATTTTCGTCGCCTCGACTCAGCCACATAACCATCATTCGATTCACCTTCAGCCGCAACGAAGGTGTTGGATCGACGGTGGAGCTAGAATGGAGTTGACGGTGAGGGGGCAAGAGGTCGGCGCCGTGGGCAGGCGGCCGGTGCTGGTGGACGGTGATTGGGGTTGTTGGAAGGGATGTCGGGCTTGAGAATTCTGGTTTTTTTTTTGTTTGAAGGGTAGTGATGGAAAAACGGGTAAAATGTTTTGGATTGAGTAAAATGACGTGTTGGATTTAACAATTACGATAAAAAGAATAAAATGAAAAATAGCTAAATACGAATAGGAGTCTTAGAGGCTCAAATTATAATAGTGGAAGCGTTTTTTCTGACATGAAAGATTCACATGATATTCTCATTAGTTATGATAAAAATGAGTTTATACTTCAATATCTTATAATAATATCGTGTGGATTAATAAAATTTATCTTATTAATGTGTGTCTCGGGCACATGTTACAAAAACCATAGTATAAATTATAAAACTTACATAAAATATTATGGGGAAGCGAATTTGGCTTGAGGTTTATATGGACTGCAGTATGGAACCTAAGCTAGTATAGATATAATCATAAGAAGATGATAGAATACATACAGATAAGCTTGACTTTGTCCTTAATTTCAGTCATATCATCTCCCCAATTGTTAACTCGGAAATAGAAATTAACAAACTCTTCTTGGGTTATTTCGTTGGATGGGTTGGCAGTACCGATTGATTGGATGGTGGCATTACCATTCACTTTTTGGACGGTCTTCATTTCCTCTTTTGAACCCATCCGTGATAAGAACTTGTCTAAGGAAAAAAGAAAAAAAAGATTTGGTTCGCAAGAAACCAACGTTCCGCCTTTGTTCGAAAAACTCGTCTTGGCTTGAGGTTTATATAGGACTTGTGATGAATAAACAAAGAAGAAGACAATGTATTAATGAAGAGTAAATCCTCTTTATTAAAGCAACAACCACAGAGCCTAGGTGTCGCTCTGTGGTTGAAAGTCAAATATTCAAAGGATTTTTTACTTTTCCTAAATTTAAGGACCCATGATCATAAACAATTTAATTTGGTTGCTTTAATATTTGCTCACTCTGATAATTCAGATGCAAGACAATAATGTAATTATACTACTAATTAGATATAGACAAATTTTGATCAAATTACAAATATATAAATAACATTATTTGTCATTTTGAAGGAGTAGATAATAAAATTTGTTAGTATTAAGGAGTAGACTGCTTTTTCCGTAAAATATGTCAATACTAAATATGTCAAAATATTGATATGACAAACTTAATAGAAAGCATAAATCAATTAACAAAATTGCCAAAATAATAAATACCAAATTATTAATAAAAATTGAATCAAAATTTATGGGATAATTAAAAACGAAATTTTTAATCTCTTTGATTTAATGATATTCACATTTTCACCAAAAAAAAAACGAAATTTGCGTCAACATTTATAGGATACCAGATCTTAATCCTTTGAAATTAGAAATAGTAAAAATCAACAATAAAAACCAAATTTAAACATGCAATACCAGATCTTAATCCTTTGAAATTAGAAATAGTTAAATTCATGAAAAACCAACTCCAACTACAACTTTATATCTTGAAATATGGAAATCTTCATATAAAAACTGATTTGTGGTTTCTTTTTTGAAGGTGAGAAGGGGAGATAGAATTATTAACAAAAGATTTTTGTCTATATAGTTTTTATTAATGGTGATTATGAGCGATCAAGAGGAGATGAGTAGATTGAAGTGTTGGGACTCTTGGGGTTTTGACTATCGTGAGGGTTCTCCTACTAATTCGCACACTAAGTGATTGTGCAAAGTTTCATTAAATGGATTTCGCCCATTATTATGAAATTAAATTCTATTGTATACGGCTTGACTATTGACTTATTGAAGGTTCTCAATCATGACTAGGGATTGGTTAAAAATGAGCCCAAAATGTGTTCATATGGAGCATCATAATTCTTCCGTAAATTCTTGGGTAACCTTATTTTACACAGGAGGTTATACTACTGTTTTTTAGCAACTAAATTTTTATTCAAATATATTCTTGATATTTGCGCTAAATATTTGTTCTATATCGTTTTTGCGTAAGATAACCTTACAACAGAATAATTAACTCATTATACTACATTTTTATTGTTGTAACTCTTTTGACAATAAGACAAATCTAAATAAAATAGGAAAAGTCTAAACACACAGTATACTTCCTCACTCTCTTTAGATATTAATACAATATTGAATAAATCATTTTGACTAACGCCAATGAATAATCTTAAGGGTTGTTTTAAGATTGATAGTGGACAATAGGTCCCAGGTTCGAATCTCCCTTCCCTTTATTGTAATGCGACTTTGTGCGCGCTTCGATTGACCCAAAAAAAAAAGATTGATAGTATATGTTCCCTCACATCTAATACATTTTACCAATCAAATACATGTCACGGGTCATATCACGGCCTCCCGGGTCATGAGTCTGGGTCATACTCATAGGTCACGCGTCAAGCGTCGTGAGTAGTTGTTGAAAAACAATCATAAATGAACCGTATATCATATCGGTATCTCAAACTTGGTGAGAACCGTATCACGTGTCATCTGTCACGGGTAGTTGTAGAAAAATCTGAATTCCATATAAATATAGAAACAAAGTCATATTAAAAAAATTATTATACTCTTCATCTAATCCACTCTTCTCATTTGACTTTGTATGATGAGTGTCAATAACTCAATAGGTAAATGTCATACTATTCATTATATAATTTTTTTATTTTTTTTTATCATAATTTTAAAATGTCAACGTTAAAAATCAAATGTGAATATTAAACTGACTGCAGGGAGTAATTATCAATATTGTATGAATTAATATTATTAAATAAATGTCTTAATAATAACAAAATATGATAAAGCAAACCCATGCAATTTGCACGGGTTTAAGACTAATGAGCGTTAAAAGAATTATTATCGACCCATGTATTTCGTTGAAAAGAAATATGGCCTCATTAAAAATGCGTCAACTTTGACAATTATTTTACGTTGTGCCGCTACACAAAGTGCAAAAAATACAGTATATCGTTTCAGATTAGGATTAATTTATATGGCCTTACGTTGTGCAATTATTTGGGATTATTAGAGTAATTATATCAGATTATTTTATATGGTCGTACGTGATGGTTTAAAGTTGGTTTCTTTTAAAGAACAATTTTTGTTTGTTATTTATAAATAACGTTATTGATAGTGTGTCTTATATTTTAATAAAATTATGAAGTATATACCATTATTGTTTAATTTTTAGTACCCTATATTTACAAAATAATATTACGAGTTGAATATTTAACAATTCAACTACATCGCTTTCAAATATGCACGAGTCACGATTTTAATTTTGTCATATTTTACTAATTAACAAACTCATGAAAAATGGGTTAGAATTTTCATTTAAACTTGCACGGGTTCTACAAACGTGTTTGTCTAAATGAAAAACATTTTTAACAATTTCCACTGGTATGCAACTATTTAGACCAATTCACTTTTACAAGTTTGTGGCTATTTCAAGAGTCACAAGCAAAAAAGGACTGAAGATTCTAATTTGCGATAATGATAAACGCGTGTCAATCAGAACAAATAACGTAGTTTATAAATAATTTTTCGAGAAATTATAGTACAATTTACTTATGATTTTACACCGTAGCAGCTTATTGTTATGCTTTGGAAATTTCGAGGAGTTGTTATTGACTTGGTTGAATTAATATTATTGCCATATATGCAATATTTTAGATAATCTCGATAGATACAACTTTATTATTGCTATATTATATTTTAGATACTTCGGACAGATACTTCAGTTACAAAGCAACCACTATTAACACATTTTTCTACAACAACTTAAACAACAATACCGTGCAATTTGCACGGGTATAAAACTAGTAAAGAAGTATATAAGTTACCTGATATAATCACAAAAAAAAAAAAATAGGTAAGTCTAATTTGGGAAGGGAGGGGGATAAGAGGGATTAAGTTGGATTCATTTGAAATTTAGAGTAATATAAGAAGGATACTCATATTTTTAATTATTCCTATAAAATAATCATATAAAAAATTGATTTAGATTAAGTCTATCTAGCTACGAGTATTCTCTCGAATATAGAATAAAACACATTTGCTTGTTTAAATTAAATAAACTATCTAACATGAAATGTTACCTAGTGTAATATTTGAGAAATCACAAATTCTCATTATAGACGGGAGATATCCGTCTATACTATAGACGGATCCTAGTTTATATTCTTTGTTTACTACCTTCAATCTATAATAGTGTCAAATAATTATTATTCCCTACGCATATAGGTGTTTGCCTCATTTCTCTAACATATGCGATGAATGTTTTATTAAAATGGGCGAACATAGGTGTTTGGAGGGAGTATATCTTTTATGTCATTTCTCAAAAAATAACCTACCCTTTTAGTTAGTTTAAAAATTATTTGATATATATTATATTATCAACTACCGCCTCCGTGTTTATATGATTTATCCATTTGTTAAATATATGAGTGTAGTATTTTAATAAAATGGGTAGATCATATGAAAACGGAGGAAGTACCTTATTATCTCTTAATTTCCAGCTACCTTTTCAAATTTTAATTAACTTTTCAAGTTTTAGGTATTTTTTTTAGCTTTTAGATACCTTGTCAACTAGTTTTACTAAATACTGCTTAAATGAATCTTTTTTACAAAAATAGAGAGTATTTAGTAAGGATTTGATATTACCGCTTTTCAAGATGGATGACGTTAGGGCGCCACCCGGTGATACCGAATCTGGGCGCCACAATAATTAAAGAAAAAGAAAAAAATGTTTGTTTTCGTTTTTACGTAAAAGTACTAAGGGTAGGTACGTAATTATATATTTACTAGGTAGTATCCCGCGCTTCGCGCACCCTGTTTTAAAATTTTAGTATTATAATTGAAGAAAAATAAAATAATTCATACATGACCTTAATATTTTTAGTTACAAATAAAAATAAATTAATTTTTCTCAAATTAATTTTTTTATGTTAACTTCAATGTTTTAAAATAAAATATCCACATTTATAATTAAAACTAATAACTGATAATTAATTATGCATGATCAACGTTTTATAAATAGATTTGTGACTGATTAAATATTATATTAATTAAAATAAAATTTAGTCGAATAATGCAACAATCAACATTAAGTTCTTAAATTATATCATTTCACGATATGTTATATTCCAAATCAATTAATATTTGTTCAAAATAATGTGAATATAATTTTATATAAATTTTAGTTTTTTATATTTATGTATCAAACATACATGGGACAAACTCAACTTATTCAAATGTTTTAATTGTGTGTTTCATGTGCTATGTATCGTGTTTTTCTCAAATATTATTTTTTGAGGTTTAACTTCAAAATATTTATAAGCTAAAATATTTAACTAAAAGTAATACTTAGTTAGTCATAATCAATATTTTATACTTAATGTATATATATTTAATTGAAGATATTAAAGAAAACTTTAACGTATTTTCTACTTTTACATGTCGTTTATAACATTACTTTTGTTTTGATTATTCAAATGCACTCGCGATCATTGTGTACAAACATACTCATACACATACTCATCATCAGACTATTTAAACCTATCAACATCTCATATGTATTCAATCTCTTGTAATATTTTTTTTTTCATTTCCACACTATAAAAACTTATCTCGTAGTAGTTTTATTTAAGTTTATTTTTAATAGATATAATTACTCTTTCAAATATATTTTTCTTAATGGATTTAATGGTTTAAGTTTTTTTTTCACGGAAATGTAAAAATTATGAGACACTCACTTTAATCATCTCTACCTATCAAAATATTTCAATAAACATAATGAAAATTAGACTCAATTTAAAGCATTTTTCGCGATGAACGTAATTATTTACATTTTAGAATTTTTATCAAAATAATTTTTTAATAAATTTACAATCAAATCACCGTAATTTTAATGTAATTTTATAATAAAATTTATTGAACTATAATTGATATTTTGCGGAGATTTATACAACAATTATTATATTCATATTAAATGATTAGCTGTAATTAATACTTGTTATTAAGGCTGTATGGACACGTGACGCGTCCACAACGTTTCAACCCAGTTTTATATATATACTAGGTAGTATCCCGCGCTTCGCGCGGCCCGTTTTAAAATTTTATTAATAAAATTGAAGAAAAATAATACAATTCATATATGACCTTTAATATATTTACTTATAAATAAAAATAAATTAATTTTTCTCAAATTTAATTTTGTTAGGCTTACTTCAATGTTTTAAAATAAAAAACATATAATTTTAATTAAAACTAATAAGTGATAATTGATTATGCATGATTAACGTTTTATAAATAAATTAGTGATTGATCAAATATCATATTAATTAAAATAAAATTTATTTGAATAATGCAACAATCAACATTAAGTTCTCAAATTATATCATTTCACAATACATTATGTTCCAAATCAATTAATATTTGCTCAAAATGATGTGAATATAATTTTATGTGATTTTTAATGTTTTTTCTATAACGTAATATTTATGTATCAAACATATAGGGTCTAAATTAAACTCAACTTATTCAAATGTTTTAATTGTCTCTTGCATGTGTTATGTGTCATACATATGTTTGAAAACATCTTATTTTAAATATCATATATTTTGGTTTAAAGTTTTAGTCATAAAACTTAAGGATCTTATGCATGCAAAAACAATTACATAGGATTAAGAAAAACGATTTTTCATACCATAAATTTCGGATAAAATATGGGCACAAGTAAGGTCTCCTACCTTCACTTGTTCTTGAGCTTAATTATTTTGGGATGATCCTCCAAGTATTCAAAGTAGAATATCTCCAATAAGTTGCACCCAATACTACCCCTTAATACCCAAGTATTCATTAACTAGATGAATAAGTGAGCCACCTTAAAATTAATCTAATATGTAAGATTTATTACTACACTAGTAATATGTAATTTTTATTAGATTTTAAGAACAAATTTTATATATAAACATCTTTATATTTTAGAGAGAAGATGGAACTTTTTCTTACTTGAAGAATAAGTGAGTTGTAGAATGGGAATGATGGAGAAAATCTCATGTTATTTTTCTCCCAAAAACCGGTGGGAATATATGAGGGAGTGTGTGAATTTTTATTTATTTATTTTTTTTTTTTTTTTTGCTTTTTGCTTTTTGCTTTTTGTCTTCATAAGATAAATTGTGTAAGCCTTTGTCCATAGTCATGTCACTATCAAACATTTTAGACAAATGAATAAGACAAAGACTTCTCACACTACCCTCAAAATTTCGGTCAAGATGTATAACATGGAGTCCATTTTAACTTTGTAATTTTGTTAATTGTATAACATGTGACATGTGACATCTCATATGTCATATGTAATTTAAATGCACATTTAACTAATTAAATGTCATTTTATAATAGTTAAATCACATTTAACAAATTGACTAGTAATTCTAAATTACTTTTACATAAAATGGTCATTTTAATATAATTCACAGCATCTTGTAATTATAACTAACTTATCATTCTCATCTCGCGTGTTTCGCAAACACCGATTTATTTTAGTAATATAACTTCTTAAATTACTAAATAAAATCTTATTTAATCACATTTTAATAAGATGTCATTTTCTCACTTGTAATTATAACATGTTCAATTTTAAGGAATTAATTAATCTGTATCGACATACAATTAATTAATCTTTTTCAATTAAGGGAATCGTCCTTTAGGTGTGACCTCAAGGGATCAACTGACCACCACCGTCAAACGACAGTAATGTCAAACCCTAGTTTAGCCAATCATTACCGATTTATGTTGGTCAGTTGACTATATAATTGAATCATCCCTTGCGTATTCTTATTATGAGATTTTAATTATGTCATTGACAATGTGATCGCATTATTGGCGGGGACACTTACTCCAACAATCTCCCACTTGTCCTCGACAAGTGTGCGTCACCAATTCTCTTGTCCTATTACTATCTCCCACGCAATTCAAGGTGTCTTTCGGGTCGTACTTGCAAGTGATCATATCGAGAGTGGTTTCCTCGATCTGGAGAATAACTGATTGACCGGAATTATCTACCATAGATACCTTCCGACCGTGGCCACGCATTTCCAGTTCATTACTCATCGAGTGGCCCTGAGATATTGTTTTAACCCTGACAAGGGGGTGGACAATTCCTATCGCACTATTCCCTTCGACTAGCCACAGCTCATCATAACCCAAAATAAGCCCATTTGACCCCATTTACGAAGGTCGTAGGATCATAAATCAAAGTTACTCTGAAAATTGTGCCACCTTAGGCGAACAGTCTTTAGTCAAAAGAATCGACTCATTAGAATAGTATAGTAGCTCTCGCCACGACCAGGCTATATAAATTTGCCAGAACTCTATAAGCGGTCACTGCCCGACAGAGTGTACCATATCGTCTTCCTTTGTGATCGACTAGTCATCCCATATGACTCTATGGCACTTGAACTTGCCATCAATCGCATCACACTCTAGTAACTTCGAGACGTCACCTTATATAAGTAACTAGGGGCAAATACTATGTTAATCTAATTCAGTTTAATGGGGTTCATGATTGTCTCTACAACCCATTGGATATAACAAAGTACAAGATGAGTTAATGATAACTCAAACGATAAATGTGATTATCATATGAGTAGTCAATACCTGATTACTACTTCATATTCTATAATCCAATTTAGATCTTGTATGTAGTTGTTCATCTCAATCCAATTGAAATGACATGACTCATCATGTTAAGCCTATGAATAGGCATTGGTTAGTAGGTTTTAACAACTCACTAGTACAATTAATGCAATTAGCGTCGGTTATAAACAGTGATTGGCATCGGTTCCCAACCGATGCCAATGCGGGCGATGCCAATGACATTTTTTTGAATTGGCATCGGTTCATGAACTGATGCCAATTTACACATATTGGCATCGGTTGTTATTCAATTGGCATCGGTTCTAACCGATGGGAATTTACACATATTGGCATCGGTTCTACCATAAAAACCGATGCTAATTTTTGCATTATTGGCATCGGTTGTAACTTAGGAACCGATGTCAATCATCAATTACAACAATGAAAAAAAACGTGCCTGACCAATAAATAAATTATATTATCTGCATTTTGTTTTCTAAGAGCTATAAAAAATTCGACACTATCTCTTTATAAATTCAACAATCCAAATTTCATAACTTCAATACCAACACATTTTAATCCAATACAACCATTCAACGAATTGTATCCAACAACAAAATCACATACATGAAAACCTCTAACTATTCGAGTATGTAAATCAACTGTTCACTACATCATATATATTTTAATTTTTTTACAATATAAAGCCAAAGCCTCCTGAACCTCATTCATTTCTTCAAGTGTTATTACTAAACCTGAAATACACAGTAAACAAGAACAATATATTATTAGCTAAACTACGACTTAGAACAGCTTAGAAAGAGAAATAAACTAAAATTTAAAACAATAATTTAGGATGAGAAAATTGTTTAATACGCCTATCTAGGCACGACCAGCAATCAATATGCATTTATACTGAATGGTGAGGAAAGTAGGTCATATTCTGCAATTACACAACTAAAAGTTGATCCTAAACGAAGTACTTCCGAAACTAAGCATCATAAAAGAAGACATTAACACAAATGTCACAAACATGTGGCAAAAAGCAATGGAAACTTGTGTTATTGAGTTCTTATAACACCATAAACGCAGGGGGATTCACCAGCAGTCAGGTTTCTTAGGTCATGTATCTTTTACCAGCTTTAATGCAAAATACTAAGACTGAAGGATGAACATATAACAGTTAGCAAGTACCTGAAAAGAGACGGCCAAATACTCTCTAGTGGGATCAATCATCATATAACAATGCCGATAATGAAAACATGTCAACGGTATGGTTGTGAATTGCAGTTGACAAACATCAGCAATAAGCCCTCAAATTGCGTTGAATGCCTACAATAGCATAATCCTTCATTAAACACCATTCAATCCAACTCAGGCCGCCACAATCCGATAAATATTCAATAGGAATGTATAGATTAACATATTCGTGAACTTCTCTTAGTAAATGTGGAAACTATTGATATGCATCAGAACAACAAACATCAGCAAGTGCGTAAATTATCATGTTTTCACTTGCAGAGTTTAGAGAATGAGCGAGTATCTCAACTGTTGATATGCATCAGAACAACAAACATGCAGGAACACAAAGCAAAAAATGAGTAGAGAAAGAGCGATTATCTGAACCGAGTTTGTGAGACTGATCCATTGAAGTCAAAAGAAAGAGAGGAATGAAGAAGAGACAGAGAAGTGAAAAGACAACTAAAACGACCTAAATATTGAAATTGTGAAATTTGAAATTAGATACCACATAGAAGAGCATAAATTAGAACTAAAATCACTTAAATACCTCTAAAAAAAAGCATAACTAATTCACAATGAGCTATTCTTAACCAGTAGCACACCTGCCTCAGCCCTTCTTTTAGTCACTTAGTTAACGTCTTATGAAGTCATGTCCATTCTCACCAATAGATGCCCTATGAGAAGCAAATAAACTATACATAAATCAAATATTATCATAGAATGAGTTATTCTCAAGTAGTATAGCAAATAAACTGACCTATCCTACATATTGCACAGGCACAAATTCCTTTGCTAAAGTCCTAATCCTTCCTGGGTAATCGAAGCCTCCTGGTTGTGGCTCCTGTTGCAACAATCACTATGTGGCACTTTATCTACAGAATAAAAATGACAAAGAATATATAAACTGAATAAGAAATTATTTCCAACACGATTTGTATAAAACTGATACAAAAGGATACATGCCCAATGAAATAAAAAAACATTATGTGCAAGTAAGAAAAAGATACATACAATCTCAGTCACAAAAATCACTGGTTCAAGTACACAAGGATATCAGTTTAAGTTCACCTTAAATACGTTTAGAAGGGATCGCTCGCTATGTTACTTTAACTCGGGCAAGGGTGTTGGACATGGAAACATATCCAAGTTTTATTTCATTATTAATACCTTAGTTTTATATACTGAGCTCAAGTCCCTATTTGCAATGACCGTTACAACCTTTTTCCTTAAATATTCGCCACCATGAAGGCTTCCTGGTGTGAACTAAATTATTACTCCCTGTATTCGTTTAGACTTACTTCATTTTCCTTTTTAAGACATTGCTAACCAGTACACTACAATCCCATTTTGTGCAAGAAAAAATACACAAAAACACTCACAGGCAAGCATGAGCCTCATTCTTCTAATATCTAACAGTAGAAGTTGCAGTTAACAATCAATAACAAAATACTAACCACCCAATACAGTAAAAACTAAACACCGGTTCCTTAAATTGAAAACCTTAAAAAATTGAAACACCCATTGATAGCATCAGACGATGACCCTACCGTTTGTAATCAATTAGAAGATCTGGCAACAACTACCGCATCAAATATGAAATTAAAGAGTAGATAACCACAAATTAAGGATCAAAATTATGAAACTAAGGAAAACCCTAAATTAATTAATGAAATAGGAACAAAAATATACCTTGAATAATCGGACAATTAGCATGGTGGTTCATTTTTTGAAGGAGACGTCGTGTGGTGATGGTCGTCGTAGTGTGGTACCACCGGTGGTTGTCGAGGCGAGTTACGAAGAACAGCGGTGGTTGTCAAGTCGCGCATCGAAGGACGATGGTAGTGTTACACGAAGAGGCGAGTGGCAGAGGTAAAGTTAGAGTGAAGTTTTGGGGAAGTTAGCGAGATTTGATAGTTGGGTGGTTAGGGTTTTTTAATCACTATAAATTAATTGACATCGGTTCAAACTTTATGACCGATGGCAATATTTCTAAATTGGCATCGGTTAAATACTTACAACCGATGTCAATTATCGAAAAATACTATTGGCATCGGTCCTTTAAGTGCAACCGATGTCATTATCAATTTAAACTACTATTGGCATCTGTCTTTTCAAGAACCGATGCCACTATACCGATGCCAATTGCCTTAATTGTACTAGTGACTCCTTGCTCAACCTTTCTACACACTTGTTTTTCTTTCGTAATGCATACACTTGTATTACAAAAACTTTCTGAGTACGTGTCTAGATCCAATCTAGACATATGCTCTCTTGCCTTAGAATAGCTCTCACTGTTTTCACAGTGTGCGAGACTCATCCTTCTTGCACATCTCATGATTGCAAGTGTACTCAATTTCCGTTGTAAATATCTCTCATTGTTCTTTATTGCCTAGAACGATTCTAGCAAATCTATTTCTTAAATAACATAGCCACAATGGTTCCTTAACCATCTTTATGTGTTTTGAATACGGTTTTGTCAAAAACCTTGCGCAATCTCAATTTGTCATTTGTGTAATGCCTTTACACAAATTTGGTGAATTGCATCAATAACACTTAAATTTACATCTTTAATGCTTCTTCAAACACTTAAGAGTGATTTGAATTGCTACATGGTAACTATTACTTAAATTCGATTTGAAACAATTCATCATACTAAAGGTATATGAAGTGTTATACATCATTTCTTATTTAATTGATCCGGCAGCGGAAGCAAATGGAATCAATCAAAATGTTCAACTCGATTGAACTAGTCATGAATCTTATCAACATAAGAATTCTTATTTGATGCTAACATCATATAGATTTATCTCCATAAATCCAGATATTATAAATGTATTATATTTCTCCAAGTCTTAAATCATTCCCAATGATCAATATGTCATCCACATATTAGACTAATTAAAATTACCGTAACTCCCACTAAACTCCATGTATAAACACAACTTCTCGATTTATCGAGAAAAGTTTTATAACATGATCAAAACATGATTCCAACTCATTGATGTCCTACTTAAGACCATCTCTTAAGTTGCACATTATCTTAGGATTGCAAGAATCAACAAAACTCATGACATGTATTGAATACATTCCTTCTAATTGAAGAAGTGGGTTTTAGATTCACTCGTTATATATCATCATAATGAAATACAATCGCTAAAAAGATCCAAATAGACTTAAGCATTTCAACTAGTGCGAAACCCTTTGCCACCAATCAAGCTTTGATATCTAACAAATCCACTTGGAATTCATCATCTTCAACAAGTGATGAGATTAACCTCCTAGGTTTCGAAGAAACAACGTCTCATGTAGCCAAGAAATTAGCCAAGAAAGACCAGTTTCTTGTGACATGCAATTCTTTTGTGGATCTTGAATATTTTCTCCCACTCTGTCTTCTAGAAATAAACTTGTATTCTATAAAGACAACTTCACGAGCCACAAACCCGTTGTACTCGTGATTATTGGGAGGGAGAATGAGCACTTGTTTCTTTTAAAACTTACAAGCATGATACCCTACCATTTCATATCTCATATGAATCGTTTAGATTTAGTGGAAAATTTATTTTAGACAAAATGATAAAATCCCCAAGAATAAGATCAAGTAACTCAAAGTAACTTGATTAAAGTCCAAACCATATCGAATAGGGTTTGATTTCTTCATTTAACCACACCTTATCCCATAATGTGTGCTAAGAGAGATTAACTTGTGATACTATATCACATTTCCTTTGGCTTATATCAAAGTCTTCACTTAGATAATCCCATCACGACTAAATCGTGATTCCTGAAACTCTTTGAACTTCTTCAAAGATTTCTCTTTTTACCTTATTAAGTGAACACATTAGTGTCAACTTAAATCGTTGGTAAAAGAAAATGATCAACCTATTCTGGATCAATGATTTACATCCTCGATCTCCTTTTCAACCAAAAAGCACGAGACATCTTGCATTGAATACAAGATACGCATATACCATAAGATTAACAATCTAATGGTTTTAAGAGTACTTGCTAACTCTTTGCGTTCATCATTCCAGAATTTAAAGTTTAATCTTGGGTTACCAATTTGAGTCTTGGATCATCTACATGATATATCATTCTAGTTTGGTTTAGAATATAATCACCTTGATAATGGGCTAGCCATACATCAAATCGTGGTGTATAGGGTCACAAAAGTGAAACCTCTTTTGTATCTTAACAAGATTATATTCTTATTCAGAGTTTATGCACTTAATAGTCATAATTAAGTACAACTTTAAACCCAAAAACTAGATTGAGTACACAATGACTCTATCTCTCGACATTATTTGATGCTAGTCGTCATATTATAATCATCTTATGTATCGAATACAATGATGAAAAACCACCACCTGTTTCTAATATTGACGAAGTAGTACTAGCAAAATTTATGTCAATCAAATAAACATTTAAAGAAGAAAGTACCATTAGATGTCCTACAACTAACTAGCTGATTAATTAATAATTTGGGGTAGTTTCCTTCCAGTGTCCAACACTTCCAAATATCGGTTGGCATTGATAGGTTTAATATCGTTATTCTCAATAGCTTTACTTTTATCATTACCTTGTATCAATTCCATTCTAATTTTACTTCTTTGAACCTCGTCCTTTTCTTAACGGTTAAGAGAATGCTCCCACTCATTTCAATGAGTCTTTGCTTGGAGAAGCAAAATTTAATTTCATGCAGACTACTCTTCAATTCATTCATTTAGTCTTAAAACTTCCATTGAAGTGGTTGCGGTATTTTGGTCAATTTCGATTTCTAACAAATCTAGTCACCAAAATGATTTAACGTTTCAAAGTACTTAACTCAATTAAGTACATGAGAAACAATCCATTGTAAGTAGATATGTTAGTCAAGAATCAAAAACCCTTTTGATCAAATAACTTTTATCTATACTCTTCACAAGTGATCTTTGCAATGGTTAATATGAGGTTTTAGAAGAAAATTCAATTTTTGTTTTTAGTTACGATGTTTTAATGGAGATTTGAACTAAAATTGAAATGATATCGTATATTTTGAGGTAAAGAATTAGAACAATATGATAACGGAATAATGGAAAAATTGATAAAAATAATACTTGTAAATAATTTAAAGAAGTGAAGCATTTACATAGTGACTTCTACCCAACTATGATAAATGATTCCAAGATCCAAATTCATATTAACTCGGGCACGGTGAGCCGATTCATCCCTTATCAATATAACTCGGTGGATTAACTCTTTAATCGACTCTACTTCTAGAACTCTCGGTCGATAAAATTACTCTAACATTTATCTTTAGCCCGGAACACATGCGACTACGGTCACGAATACTTCCATTGAGCTCAATCCAAATTTCGATGTAATAACATTTTACTACCCACTTACCCAATGTAACAAGGTTTGTATTACGGTGAATCCGGATTAACTCCCTTATGAAATTGGGTTTTGTGGGTTCTACTATTTTGGTAAGGCTAAATCTCAATTATTAATTTAGCGAGAGGTCATGTCAATTTATTATCTATCACGTTTTAAGTGAACTAAAGCGGTGAACTACGATAATTATAATTGACACGGTAGATAACTCGATTATATATAATGCATGTTTAGTTATGGCGATTTAGCGATGCATGCAAACATATAAATAAAATGCAAAGCATAAATATAAAATCCTAGTATGGCCTTCCTAAAATAGAAAATCTAATTAACTATTATAAATTCAGAAACCAACTAATTGGTCCCTTTTACTTCGGTCTTGGCACGCCTCTCGAGGTAACACCGTCTTCATGGGAAACGCCGGGAATTACAAATAATAATTAAAATTACATAATTTCCTATTATACATTTGTAATAAAATTTAAATCTATTAAATTACAAAACGGTGATACGAGATCACAATAATTACAACCGAATCGATATTCCCATACATTCCGGGTAATACCAATTAAAACTAAGGCGATACTAAGTAAAATTACATAATTCAAAAATTATATAAATCAAAAATATGACAATCATAAATAAAATGCAGCATTATAATATGTATGAACATGCTTAATTTTATGCTAAATCGCCTTTTAAGAGCCAATATCGTATATTACATCGGTTTTTATGGATTTGCGTGATTTAACTTATTAAAATCACAATATGTTACATAAATTCATATTTATGTTCAGGTTAATTACCCTAACTATCTTAGGACTCAAAACTTAGTCTTCACTAACATTTTGACAATAATTCAACTTGATTTCTTATTATTGTTCATAATGGACCCAAAAATATAATTTTATATTATAAACTCCAAATTAAATTATAATAATTTCAAAATTTGAAATTCAAACTCATGAACATTCTGAAAAAAATACCATGACACTAATAATGTTCAAAACTTAGGTTAAAAATTTCGAAAATGTTTTGAGAAAAACATCGTTGCGGTTTATCGGATTTATCAAATATGACCATTAAAATATGATAAGATTAATTTTAATCAACTTTTCACTTTTATATCTGAAATGTGGGATAAAATGCAACATATGACATTTTTATTTAGTCATGAAATATGTTTTAGCATTATATACTATATAAAAGCCATTATTTATCGAATTTTTACTCAAAAATTCATAAATCATGCAAAAATGGTTCAAAACAGCCAAAAATTTTACACACATTGACTAAATATGCATGTGACAACATATTAAAATTACATGACCAGATTCGAAATATAACTCATATTAACCTAATAAAACCTTTAAATTCGATTTTGACTTATAAAATCCATATTTTATGCAAAATAACTTAGTTTTTCACGAAATTTAACATGCAACTAGTAAATAATATATGTGAAATCATATCCAAAAATCACTGAAAAATTCGAAGTTTAGCTATTTTTTGTCCAAAAATGACATTTTTAATCATCAAAATCACATTTTTATGCCATTTATATATAAGATGAACAATAAAATCCATAAATCAATCCTTACGACCTAAATTCCATTTAGGACCAGAAACTTTTAACATGCAAAATTATTTCGTGATTTATCTTCATAAATCCTAAATAACAAGTTTTATTTATTAACTAATTAACTCGGAAAAACGAACCCGATTTTGCACGCAACAACCATGTGCTCTGATACCACTTGTTAAAAAACATCTTATTTTAAATATCATATATTTTGGTTTAAAGTTTTAGTCATAAAACTTAAGGATCTTATGCATGCAAAAACAATTACATAGGATTAAGAAAAACAATTTTTCATACCATAAATTTCGGATAAAATATGGGCACAAGTAAGGTCTCCTACCTTCACTTGTTCTTTAGCTTAATTATTTTGGGATGATCCTCCAAGTATTCAAACTAAAATACCTCCAATAAGCTGCACCCAAGACTACCACTTAATAGCCAAGTATTCATTAACTAGATGAATATGTGAGCCACCTTAAAATTAATCTAATATGTAAGATTTATTACTACACTAGTAATATGTAATTTTTATTAGATTTTAAGAACAAATTTTATATATAAACATCTTTATATTTTTAGAGAGAAGATGGAACTTTTTCTTACTTGAAGAATAAGTGAGTTGTAGAATGGGAATGATGGAGAAAATCTCATGTTATTTTTCTCCCAAAAACCGGTGGGAATATATGAGGGAGTGTGTGAATTTGTTTTTTTTTTTTTTTTTTTTTTTTTTTTTTTTTGCTTTTTGCTTTTTGTTTTCACAAGACAAATTGTGTAAGCCTTTGTCCATGGTCATGTCACTATCAAGCATTTTAGACAAATGAATAAGATAAAGACTTCTCACACTACACTCAAAATTTCGATCAAGATGTATAACATGGAGTCCATTTTAACTTTGTAATTTTGTCAATTGTATAACATGTGACATGTGACATCTCATATGTCATATGTAATTTAAATGCACATTTAACTAATTAAATGTCATTTTATAATAGTTAAATCACATTTAACAAATTGACTAGTAATTCTAAATTACTTTTACATAAAATGGTCATTTTAATATAATTCACAACATCTTGTAATTATATATAACTTATCATTCTCATCTCGCGTGTTTCGCAAACACCAATTTATTTTAGTAATATAACTTCTTAAATTACTAAATAAAATCTTATTTAATCACATTTTAATAAGATGTCATTTTCTCACTTGTAATTATAACTTGTTCAATTTTAAGGAATTAATTCATCTGTATCGACATACAATTAATTAATCTTTTTCAATTAAGGGAATCGTCCTTTAGGTGTGACCTCAAGGGATCAACTGACCACCACCGTCAAACGACAGTAATGTCAAACTCTACTTTAGCCAATCATTACCGATTTATGTTGGTCAGTTGACTATATAATTGAATCATCCCTTGCGTATTCTTATTATGAGAATTTAATTATGTCATTGACAATGTGATCGCATTATTGTCGGGGACACTTACTCCAACAACATATCTATAAGAACTTTGCACCTTTTGTTATTTTTAAACAACTATATATAATGATGTTTGAGAGTTTATCTTTAATAAATAAAATAGGTTTCAAATATTATTTTTTGTGGTTTAAATTTAAAGTATAACATATAAAATATTTAACCAAAAGTAATATTTATCTAGTCATAATCACGCGATATTTTATACTTGACGTATACATATTTAATTGAAGATATTAAAGAAAAATATAACGTATTTTCTACTTTTTTTCATGTCGTTTATAATACTATATTACTTAATAATCATTACTTTTGTTTTTATTATTTCAATGCACTCGCGTTCACTGTGTACATACATACTCATACACATACTCGTTTTCACCTTATTTAAACCTATAAAAATCTCATATGTATTCAATTTCTCGCAATATATTTTTTTTCATTCCCACACTATAAAAACTTATTTCTTCGTAGTTTTCTTTAAGTTCCGTTTTTAATAAATACAATGAATCTTCCAAATAAATTTTTCTTAATGGATTTGATGGTCTAATTTTTATGACTTTCTCAAAATATTTTTTTTTACGTAAATGTAAAACATTGTGACACACTCACTTTAATCATCTCTACATATCAAAATATTTCAATAAATATAATGAAAATTATACTTAATTGAAAGCATTTTTCGCAATGAACGTAATTATTTACATTTTAGATTTTGTTATCAAAATAACTTTTTAATAAATTTAGAATCAAATCACCATAATCATTTAATGTATTTTTATAATAAAATTTATTATACTATAATTAATATTTTGTTGAGATTTATACATCATTTATTATGTTCGTATTAAATGATTAGCTGTAATTAATGCTTGTCATTAAGGTTGTATAGGACACGTGACGCATCCACAAATAAGTTTCAACCCATTATTATATATATATATATATATATATATATATATATATATATATATATATATATATATATATATATATATATATATATATATATATATATAATAAGATCAACTAAGTCCATGTCTTACATGTGAGTCCATGAGTTCTATTGTCTACCCTTAGATCATGTTATTAAATGACTTAGATTAAAAGTAAAAAGCAACTAATAATATTATTCTAATGGCTAAAATAATTACCTCTCTCCTCCTACCACTCATAGGGTATTAGCATGCATGCAGGTTGTCAATCAAAACATCACACACAGGTCCTACTAACTTCCCCCCATTTATCATCTCTCTATTATTCAAAATTAATTTTCTCCCAAAATATTTCCCCCAAAATAAACCCCAGTAATTTCAACCGCTTAAGAACGAAACTGCTCTCAAAATCCCCCAATTTTATCGCTTTTTTGTTACCTTATTATCGCTTTCTTCTCCATTTTCTTTTCTCACTTGCAAGCTGCCATTTTCGTAAATTCAGATTACTTTAGAAGGTAATTTGTTTTGGGTTTTTAGAGTTTTATGATTTTTTTTTTTGGGGTTTTAGAGTTTTATAATTTTTTCTCTTCATTTATTTAGACGTTTTTTTTAGTTTTTTTGGACATTGTTATGTAATTGCACTGTATTTGATCACTGTGTTTTGTCACCATTGTTTCTGTATTGTTCTATTTGATCACTGTATTTGCTTTCTTCATTTTGATTACCCAGTTATTTTTAGCACATTTAGGACATGTAGGACATTTATTTTTGATCACTGTATTTTGTCAACAAACGTTTGTAGCACATATGTTCATATTCATTAAGATTAGACAGAGTTTTTTTGAAAAATCCCACTTTTGTTGCTTACAATTACTCTTTCTCTATTAAAATTACAGTTTATCCAGATTTTTTTTGAAGAAATCCCAATTTTGATTACCGTTTTGTTAGAATTACAGTTTTTGTTGCTAAAATAACACTTTATGCTGCTACAATTATACTTTTTTTTTGCTAAAATTACACTGTTGCCTGTTAAAATAACACTTTATTTTGTTAGAATTACACTTTTGTCAGCTAAAATTACACTTTTTTCTGTTAAAATTACACTCTTGTCTGTTAAAATAACATTTTATTTTGTTAGAATTACACTTTTCTTGCTAAAATAACACTTTATGCTGCTACAATTACACTTTTTTTTTGCTAAAATTACACTGTTGCCTGTTAAAATAACACTTTATTTTGTTAGAATTACACTTTTGTCTGCTACAATTACACTTTTTTTTGTTAAAATTACACTTTTGTCTGTTAAAATAACATTTTATTTTGTTAGAATTACATTGTTGCCTGTTAAAATAACACTTTATTTTGTTACAATTACACTTTTGTCTGCTACAATTACACTTTTTTTTTGTTAAAATTACATTTTTGTTTTTTAAAATAACATTTTATTTTGTTAGAATTACGCTTTTGTTGCTAAAATAACACTTTATGCTGCTACAATTACACTTTTTTTTGGCTACAAGTACACTGTTGCCTGTTAAAATTACACTTTATATTGTTAGAATTACACTTGTGTCTGCTAAAATTACACTTTATGCTGCTATAATTACACTTTTTTTTGTTAGAACTTTTCTTTTGTCTGCTTCAATTAATTTTTTGTAATGTTAACAGATGTCAGATGGAAATGAGGCTAAATCAGGCAAGACCAAAAAAGCAAAGGTGCCTGTCAAGTTGAAGAAGCAGCTTGTTGAGCAGGTTGAAAAACTTAAAATTACTGTTATTTGTATTTTGTGTTATGTAAGGTCTATATGTCACGTTGTTAATTAATACTTGTTTCTTCAGCAGTTGTCAGATCATGTTGAGGCCAAACCAGCCAAGAACAAAATAGCAAAGGTATCTGTCAAGTGTCGGCCGAAGCAGCTTGTTGAGCTCGTTGAAAAGCTTAATGATGCCCAGCGAGATGCGGTACGGAGGATCGGGTTCGGTGGTATTCTGGAGCTTAAGCTCAAAACATATCCAATGGGTCATGTTAAAGATTTTCTCAAAGCATTCAGCGACGAATCGTATATTTTTCGGGCAGCTAAAGATAAGGAGTTCATGGTCACCAAGCATGACGTGTATGACTGTTTTATGTTGCCACTTGGTCCTAAAACAGTTGATCTAGTACCTACGGGTTGCCAAAAGGATTCTCAAGCGCCGGAGAACAAGCAATTGAAAGATAAATGGCGGAAAGCGTACAACATAAAAGGGGTTAACGAAGGCATTAATTTAGGAATTGTCTTCCAAGATATCTTAAGAAAAAATACAAAAAAGGAGGCCCTCAATTCTACAGGCTGTTTGTTCTGCTTGCCATGTCATCATTCTTAACTCCAATGTCATACAGCGGGATTAACTTCAAGCTTTTGAGAGCCGTTGAAGATGTGAACTCGATTACGCAATATGATTGGTGTAGTTATGTTCTGGAACATTTGGTGAAGGCTGCGGCAGCTTCTGGTGAAAATAAACAGACCCTGCTCGGTTGTATCCCCTTCTTAATGATTACGTACTTCCAACGTTTCGATTTTCGTGGTACGAGTTGTCCGCACAGCCTCCCTCTTATTAAGCACTGGGACCGGCAGACGCTTTCTGAAAGACTACATGGTGAGCTTGACAAGAACCGTTTGGGTCGGCAAACTTGGTCCTTGGTCAAGTATCCTCGGTGCCTTCAAAAGGAACTGTTAACCATTGGCGGGGTGCCTAATGACAGCAAAGTGTTGGCCATTGGCAATGTGGTTAGTGATGCGGCATTACAAGTGACTTCAACTTCAGACAGGAAGAAGTTCATCGAGATTGAACTCCCATCTGGTGTTGATGATGACGAGGAGTTGAAAGCTCGGGCTGTAGATGTAAGTGTTATTTGTTGATTAAATTACACTTTTGTGTAAGTTAAAATTATACTTTTTACAGTTAAAATTATACTTTTGTATGTTACAATTACACTTTTATCCGTTAAAATTATACTTTTTAAAGTTAAAATTATACTTTTGTATGTTACAATTACACTTTTGGTCGTTAAAATTATACTTTTTAAAGTTAAAATTATACTTTTGTATGTTACAATTACACTTTTGTCCGTTAGATTTATACTTTTGGCCCTTAGAATTACACTTGTCAAAGTTAAAATTATACTTTTGAATGAACACTTTTGACTGAACACTTGTCCAATTATCTGTTTTTTTAATGTAGGATGTGCATGAGCTTTACTTGAAGATGCAAAGGAATGCTACTGTCTTCTATTCATGGTATGCAGATGCAGCCATGGCGCTGAAAAGGTTAACAGGAGGTCTGAACTATTCTAGTGACCCTGTCGCTACACAATGCACGCAATCATTCTTTCAAAGCCAAAGGATGAAGGATTATGCTGTGGAAATGCAGGAGATAGCTGAACGAATAAATCATTCCGTGAAATCAGCGCCTGTTCTGCAACAAAGTCCAGGTGTTCAGTATCAGATTGATGAGGTAGATGACGAGGGATACGAGCAGCAGGGTGGTGATGATGATGAAGAGGACAATGGTGATGAGGACGAGGGAGATGAGGAGGATGGTGATGATGGTGAGGATGAGGAGGATGGTGATGATATGGAGGATGATGTATACGATAATGATAATGAGAAAGAGGTGACTGTAGATGTTGGTACAGACCTCGTAGGCATTGTAGATGTTCGGGATGAACTATCCAGTGACAAAGCACGGGAGGTGTCTACACAACAGATAATGGAGGCGGTGCAATTTTACAATGCGGCTGAATTTAAGGACGCTGCTAACAGAGAGGATGACAATAAGGACACCAACGTCGACATTGCTATTACTCGTGATATTTCCGTTATTTACAAAAGAGGGAAGGTAGTTGGGAAGGAGGTGGCTGTTGACGAACCACCTAAATTTGACCGGGAAGTTCTTGAAGAGTATTGTTCAAAAGAAGAGGTTGATGAGGCTGAGAGGAAGTTCTATGCGAATACTGCTGCTGCAAAGGAATAAGAGCAGACTATGGACATGGGGGTGCCTGTTGCTGGGGAACCTCAGATAGCTGATAAAAAAATGAGGAGGATGGGCCCACCGACGCTGATCCAACTGTCAATCAATTCCTATTTTCGACTGCGGAGATTATTGAAGCAGAGCGCCGAGCTGAAATGCCGGCCAGAGAAGACCAAGGAATTGGAGAGTTAACAGAATTGTCGGAAGTGGCCCCTGATGCCACGGGAACGGTTGTGCATGTGAGTGAAGATGTGAATGCCGAGACGAACAAGGATGATGACAAGATTGGGAAGGGTAATGCTGAGCTTGGTCTCCAATGTGTAAGTACAACAGTGGTTACTGCAACATTAGACAACACTGTACAAGTGGATACTAAATCTTTGGAATTTGGTGGGCCTGATGCTGGGGAGTCTGAGAAGGCGGAAAATGCCTTGGTGGAAGTTCAGAACAAAGAAGTTGTCCCTTCGGCCACTCAGTTCCTTTTCTTGACTGCTGAGATATGTGAAGCAGAGCGCGCAGCCGAACAGGCTTCAGAAGAAACTCAACATTATGAAGAGGGGGCCGGAAACGGCGGATGCACAACGACTGATGAGCGATCGTTAAAGGGTAACGAGCAGCCGGAATACGTATTTGCGTTGCAGGCAAAGGAATTTATGGACGTGGAATGGACAAGTACTGTCTATTCTACTGCGGAAGTAAACACGCTGTTCCAGGAGGACCCAACATCTGTGCATGCTGAAAATCAGTCAGGGTAGAATAATGATGAGCCAAATTTGGATGCAATTCCTCAGACAGTGGTAGAGAAGGTGGTGGATGGGGCTGCAAAAGAGGATCACGGAGGTAATCCATTGACCTTTAGAGTTTAGAAGTGGATTGGATGAAGAGATATTTTTTTGCACTAAAAATACTACTTTGACAGTTAAAATTACACTTTTTATAGTTAAACTGACACTCTATTGAAATAACACTTTATTTTGTTAGAATTACACTTTTGTCTGCTGCAATTAGACAATTTTTAGTTCAAATAACACTTTATTTTGTTAGAATTACATTTTCTTCTGCTAAAATTACACTTTTTTTAGTTACAATAACACTTTTTTTGTTACAATTACACTTTTGTCTGCTAGAATTACACTTTTTTTGGTAAAATTACACTTTTTTTTGTTAGAATTACATTTTTGTCTGCTAGAATTACACTTTTGTCTACTAGAATTACACTTTTGTATTAGAATTATAATTTTGTCTACTAAGTTTTATTTTGTTCTCTGCCACAGTTACACTTACTTTCTGATGATGAAGTTACACTATTTTTATTACAGATGCAGCAGTGGAGGATGATGCCATGAAGTCTTTGGAAGGGACTATCGACCACGGAGAGGTGACAGCTGATGTAGTACCAGAGGCAGAGAACGCTGTCATTCCTAACCCCGTACCGTACGTCCCTCACAGTGATCTGAGCTACCATCCTTTTTTACTTCACTCGAGCGAGCCCTTACCGTGAATGGATCACGTCATTGAGAACCTTGGGTGTTCTATTAATTGTGGGCACCTGCTCCTGAATTGTGCTTCGCGACGAGAAACCTAGCATTCAGTCAGGAGCTCCTAGTGCCAATGTTTAGTGACAGGAAATACTTGATTGACTATGCGTTCAATCAGTCATACGCTTTTTCCGAGTTGTAAGTGTATTAATTTTTACAAGAGGCCCTTAACATTCCTAATTATATATATATATTTGTTGACTAAGTAAATGTTTTTGTTGTAGTGAACGATTGGTCCAATTTAGCGAGTTTTATTTCATTACCCGGGAAGATATTGGAACTTTGAACCCTGGGAAGCAAATCATGACAAGTGTTATTGATGGTTGGTGCTTGCTACTCAACCACATCATGAAACCTTCGGACATATCCCGTTGTTTCTTTGGCCTAAGTCACACTGTAAATTAAAATGTTACTTTTGTGTGTTAAAATTACACATTTGTCCGTTAGAATTATACTTTTTAAAGTTAAAATGTTACTTTTGTATGTTAAAATTACACATTTGTCCGTTAAAATGATACTTTTGGCCGTCAGAATTACACTTTTTATTGTTTAAATTATACTTTTAACATTACCCTTCTGTGTTAACAGTACACTGTTGCGTGTTACAATTACAGTTTTTTGGTTAAAGTTTCACTTTATTTTTATAAAATAGCTCTTTTAATTATCTGATCATGCATTTAACACTTTTCAAATTAAAGGACCCCGCAAGGTCTATTTGGAAGGCTCAAAAGCTTGGGAAAGTATTGAACAAAGACGAAGACATTTTTGGTGGCTGGGATGCCTGGGCTGAAACCTGTCGTGCACCATTCCAGCTTGACACGGACATGGTATGTAACAAAACATGTAATCTAAATCATGATTTTTAAGGATTCCTTTTACTGATCTTAGCGACACACGATGCAGATGTTTTTGCCCGTGTTATCTGGTGACGGTGATCATTACAGCTGCGTATGCATCAACTTTCTCACCGAGCAGATTGACTACCTCGAAAACCACACATACGATGACCCAATAGAAACTCTCCCTTACGTAGGGATAGCACGTATTTCGGTAAGTGTCCGATATCCAAAAGTCAACCAATTTATATGTGTCATACTATGTTAACACACTTACGCGTATTCATGTTCAGGCAAATATAATGGGGAAGTATTTGGTGTCTAAAGGGCTGTCTAAGGGGGCAAAGGTCAGCGGGTTTAAGATCGTGAACATTGAGTTCAGTTGGCAAGGTCAAGGGTATTCGAGAAATGATTGTGGTGTTTTCATGATGCTACATATGATGTTTTTCCGCGGGAGCCCTTTTCAATGTGACCTCGGGAAAGAGGATGCTATGAGTTTGTACCGTGCTGAGATTGCTGCAACACTCGTCCTCTGTGACATTAACAGTATCAGAGAAGAGATCTTGATGCGGGTTGGTTATTTTAAAGCAACTGCTGGACATCCGTTGACAAGAAAGTTGAATGTTGTTAAGAGGAAAACAGATGGTGACATAGGGCAGCAATCCACAAAACGTGCTCGCGTAACTGAATCTGAAGAGCCCGTTATGGAGGCGACACCTGTTACCATGCGCATTTCGTCTGGTAAAGCCCTTTCCTCTGTTAAAAGCCATCCTCGTGGAAAGGGGGACGGGTTGGGCTGCTCTCTCGACTGTGGTAGAGGTGGTCTCAACACAAACGTGGTGTCGAAGATGCTCCGGAGCAACCAAGCGTTAATCAAGGATATTAAACAGAGGAGGAAGCATGTTGCCGACTATTGCTTGTTAGATGACCACAATTATAATGAACGGTCGGTTAATCTGAATTAGTAATGGCTCATACTCACATTATTTTTCACATTTATTCTATTTTAATTAACGACTTCTTTAATATTACGGAGTGCAGTGAACAGCTGGTCTGGTACACCCGTCACGCAACGCTTCGGAGAGCTGACATTATGTCCTTGGTGCCTGAAAACCTTATGTCGTTGAGTGTCATCGAGTGCTGGTCGATTTTAATGAACCATTTGGAGAAGGAGGAATATGGCGACCAAATGAGGATGTCATTCTTTGGTATACGTCACATGGTACTTCCATTAACCATTGCATAATTTTTATGCCCACTTCTATTACACCTTTGTTAGTTAGAATGACACTTTTCTAAATTACAGTTATATTATGTGAATGTTTCACTTTAGTTCTTTTAATCAACAAAAGTGTCATTCTAACCGGGTGAAGTGTAATTTTAAGGGAGAATAGTGTAATTTTAGGTGACAAAGTAACCACATTAATCATGTTCACTATTGCCTTTTAAAGGATATACTGTTGGGATTGCTTGGGACGTTTGAACAACCAGGCACACAATCAGACAACAACTATGACAACCTGTACCAGCTCTGGGACACCTTCATCGTCGACAGTGAGCAAACCGTCAACTTGAAAACAGACTTGTTATTTGTCCCGTTCTGCATTGACGACCATTTCCCATGCGTATGTATCAATCACAAATCAAATACAGTCGACTTGCTGGACGGGCAAAGGCATTCTGATTTGCAAAAGTCGCAGTTTGGAAAAGCAGCGCGTTTAATTGTAAGTTATTGTCCATCCCTTTCTTCCAAATGCTATCTTTTTTGTTCAATCAGCTTTTTGAGATCATTATGTACATATGCAGGCTAGCGCAGTGTATGATTATTTAGAATCACGGGATAAGGAAAAGAAGAACACTAGAGCACGGGAAATTCCTAATTATGCGTTACGCCAGATACATTTCAGCGGGATGTCACCTACTCTCAACCAACCAGAGTCGGGTCTGTTCACCATGATGGTTATGCTCTTATACGAGGGTCTTCCTTTTCAGCATGAAGACCTCGAGAAGAAGAAATCAAGGCGCTATTTGGTGATCCAGCTGGTAGCTACTCTCGTTCTAGCAGACATGAACGTTTTGCGCGAAGGTGTGCTCGAGAAGGTCAAAGCTTTTGTTAGCACGAAGGACAAACTGTGGAAGGTATTACAACAGAAGCGTAGACTGCCCCGTGCCAATGTGAAAAAATAACAACCTTAATCTAGTAGTTAAGTTTTTGTGGGAATATTGCCTTGGCTATGTAAACACTTATTTCATACTTTGTTTTATTTTCAGATGTTAGCAACCTTAATCTAGATAGTTAGTTTTTGTGTAAACAATCTTTCAACATTCTATAAGACAAGGTGTTTTATGTTAATCCATATGACATGTCGGCAAAGAATGCCTTTCCTCTCAAGCATTGAACAGCTACAAGTGGCTTTCAATGTATCTAGTTCAACAATATAGAGTAATATGTTAATTAAATCAGTCAGAAGAAAGTGTGACTGTAATACACAAAAGTGTAATTCTAACCGTCAGAAGTGTAATTCTAACCGGCCATAGCAGTGACAGATAGACCTTACATTACACAAAATATAAATGTAATTTTAAAAGGCAAAAGTGTCATTTTAGGTGTTTTATTTATGAAAATATAGTTATGTTGTTAACAGATGGTGCAATAATATTTATGTTGTTTTACCTAACTATGTTATAAGGCTTTACTATAGATGAAGTGTAACTGAAATTGCATACTCTGTAATTATAATGAGTTTAAGTGTAATTCTGATCATAACAATCCTACCCTAAGCAGATATGAGGCCATTGCAATTTTATTTCCTAGATATCTGTAATTGTAAGAACATAAATTGTCATAATAGTCAAGAGTGAAAAATTCAACGTTCTGGTGTTGCACATTATAACTGTTTCGTCCAATAAAAAATACTTCAACAAAATACATTGTAATACCAACGGCGACCAGTTGCCTTCCTGGCAGTTTGATGTCTAAACACAATACGAAACATCATGTTGTACCTCATATTTTGTGTAGACATCCCCAAAAAAATGTACTACTTATTAGGTATTATATTGATTATTCTAAGATGCCTTCTTCGTCTTCTTCTTCTCCTTCTTCTTCTTCTTCTTCTTCTTCTTCTTCTTCTTCTTCTTCTTCTTCTTCTTCTTCTTCCGACGAGGGTTCTGATGATTACGACAACGGTGGGTGCTCTGCGAAAGGATTAGGGCAGTTCCTTTTGTCATGGTTAGCTAATCGCTTGCAATTTTTACACATAGGTTTTGGCTTCCTTGCCAAAGCAACTGCTTTTTCCTTCATCGACAACATTCTCTTTCCGCTTCCCTTGTTCTTGGATTTCTTGGTCAGCAAAATGGTTATCTCCTGACTAGGAGAACAACCAAGAATTTTCTCCAACTGTTGTTGTTTATTCAATGGTGATCCTAATGGTGAAAGTTTCTCCTTAAACTGTCTAATTAGACTAGAAAAGTTGACGACATCATTCTTCAATTTGCCCATGAGCATACCAACTGTCTGATGAATCTCCGACTACATTACTGACATCGTAATCTGTTTTCCATCTATTATATCAACGTCCTCAGTTGCTTCACCATTACAATCGAGCATTTTAGACAACCTTGCATCTTTACACCATCTTTTAACAACACATTGTTCTGGAAAAATCTTCACTCCGTTTGATGAGTAAATCCATATGACATGCCGGTAAAGAATGCCTTTCCTCTCAAGCATTCTGCAGCTACAAGTGGCTTTCAATGTATCTAGTTCAACAATATAGAGTAATATGTTAGTTAAATCAGTCAGAAGAAAGTGTGACTGTAATACACAAAAGTGTAATTTTAATCAACAAAAGTGTGATTTTAACGGATAAAAGTATAACTTTAACAACCCAAAGTATAATTTTAACAACCTAATTTGTAATTTTAACAACCCAAAGTGTAATTTTAATCAACAAAAGTGTAATTTTAACGGATAAAAGTAGAACTTTAACAACCGAAAGTATAATTTTAACAACCCAAAGTATAATTCTAACAACCCTAAGTGTAATTTTAATCAACAAAAGTATAATTTTAATGGATAAAAGTATAATTTTAACAAACAAATGCTACAGAATGATACCTGGGCAGTATGTGACCTCATAATTTCTGTCCCTGTTTGCATCTCTTACAGTGGTCACCTCTAAAGAGCCACACTCAGTAAATCCTCTGCTTTTACAAGTACCGATTGAGCACTTGGCCTCTTCTTGAAATTCCTCGAATACTTTATGACTGTACACTTGCGCCCCGTGCACTTCGATAGCTAGATGCGTTGATATTACATGGAAAGTGTGTCTGTTACAGTTGTCAATCTGTTTCTGTGTGTGTCTTTGCTGGTCCATCGCGCTGTCAAAACGCATCGAAAACTCGACTAATGTTCCTGACTTACTCTCAAATCTCTTAAAAAAACTATTTTCGCTCTCTGATCTTTGGGTTGTTCTCATAACACCCCCGATATCTAGGTCCCTATAATGAGCCATGACCCACTGCTTCCTTTTAGCGTACATTTCTTGGAACCAGTCAATGTTATTAACATTGTGTTCCCTGCCAATTTCTTCCCATTTTGCATCGAACTCTGCGGCTTCAATGTCTTCATCCCATATTTATGGCATTTAATTTCTTTAGAAAGACTGAATAATCGTCTCTCGTCATTCCATACTTGCTTGGCACCTTGTTCATGATATGCCACATACAATATCGGTGGCGCGCTGTCTTGAACACCAATGGCACCGCTTTAAGAATACCAGGATCTTGATCGGTGATAATGTACTTAGGCTCTTTGCCACCCATCGCATCCAGAAAACGGGTGAAAACCCATTTAAACGAGTCTGCATCTTCATGAGCAACAAGCGCTCCACAGAAAGTGACTGATCGTTTATGATTATCAACCCCGGTGAAAGGTGTGAAGGACATGTCATACTTATTGGTGGAGTACGTCGGATCGAACGACATTGCATCCCCAAAAACTGAGTAGTTCCTTCTAGCGATTCCGTCGGCCCATATAGCTTTACTAAGGCTACCGTCAGAATCAACATCATAGTTAAAGAAGAACCCTGGTCTATTAACAGCCAATTCCTTAAAGTGGTCCACGAACATCTGACCGTCCCGTTCATGAATGTAGCATTTCACATCTCTGTGAAAGTTCTTAAAATCATTCAAACTAGCTCCGATGTTTTCAAACCCATTAACATGTTCCTTCAAAATTTTGTAAGTCTTCGTAGCTCCTATCTTCAGCTGTTGATTATTGACAATCTTTTAGATGTACGTATTTTAATCAACAAAAAGGTAATTAAAACAGATACAAATGTATAAGTTCAAAAAAGAAAAGTGTTGTTTTAACAAGAAAAAATGTATTTGTAGTAGCAAAAAGTGTAATTTTAGTTGACAAAAGTGTAATTCTAACAAAATAAAGTGAAATTATAACATAAACAAGTGTAATTTTAATCAAGAAAAGTGTAATTTTAATCAACTCACCCTTGAATTATAAAGGATTATCATTTTGTGATAGTCTGTTATGTTGCATGCCAACTTTTGAAACTCTCTATCTCTGCCTGATACGAGTTCATGGTTGTGGCCACTGTGGAATCTGTCAATTCTTAGTTCCCCATTCATCATGAATAGCCTAATCCTCGCTTTGCAGCCAACGCGCCTGACTTTGTGTCTCCTACCTGAGTCCTGGCGGCCACTACACTCCAATTGTCCCTTATGTTTGAACCCCTTCCGGTTGCAAACCAACAGTTTAGATTTGATTTCCCCTGCACGCCATCTCTTAGTCGTGTACTTACGCACATCAAAACCACAAGCAACAGCATAAATTTTATAAAATGTCACTGCTTGCTCTATTTCCAGAAATTCCTGACCAACATAGGGGGTGAACTTAGCTTCAACGTCTTTGCAAAATTCTTCTTCGTTCGGCTTTCGTTTTCCATTGTGCTCAATATTATCTGACAATAGTGTAATTATTTGTTAAAATTATATCTTTCTTAAAATTACACTTTTTGTTGTTATCATTACACTTTTGTCTGTTAGAATTATACTTTCTACTATTACAATTACAGTTTAAAAACCTACAGCTTTTCTGTTACAATAAACCCTTTGGTTGTTAAAATTACACTTTTGTCTGTTACAATTATACTTGTTACTATTAGAATTACAGTTTGAAAACTTACAGATTTTGTCTTTTACAATAACACTTTTACTGGTCAAAATTACACGTTTCTCTGTTAAAATTATACGTTTTCCTATTAGAATTACTGTTTACAAATTTAGAACTTTTGTCTGTTATAATAACAATTTTAGCTGTTAGAATTACACTTTTATCTGTTAGAATTATACTTTCTACTATTACAATTACAAATTAAAAACTTACAGCTTTTCTGTTACAATAAACCCTTTGGTTGTTAAAATTACACTTTTGTCTGTTACAATTATACTTGTTATTATTAGAATTACAGTTTAAAAACTTACAGATTTTGTCTGTTACAATAACACTTTTACTGGTCAAAATTACACGTTTCTCTGTTAAAATTATACGTTTTCTTATTAGAATTACTGTTTACAAATTTAGAACTTTTGTCTGTTATAATAACAATTTTAGCTGTTAAAATTACACTTTTATCTGTTATAATTATAATTTTTACAATTTCAATTAAAGGTACAAATATTACACTTTTGAATTTCAAATCTACCATAATAATTACAATAATACTTTTGTTGCTTAAAATCACACCATTTGTAGTTAAAATTACATTTACGACCATTATAATTACACTTTTTAATGTTACAGTTACACTTTATTCGTCTTCTTACAGTCATGTTGCAGATACTATATTCATTGTTACAAATAAGAAACTGAAATATGATGTTGAATTCTACCAGATAAATAAGTCCAACATCGAGAAGTTTAACTTCTTATTCACAGAGTTGATGTTGAACTCTATAATGATGGAGTTCATGTTAAAAGAGTGGATTTACAGATTTCAAATAATAAAAAACAAGCTTCAAAAATAACCTAAAATACACTTCCTCCTCATATTTAAGCAGCTGTTCATATTTAACCTAATGTTTTGATAAAAAAATGATATATAACCTAACTTTGAATGAAGAAAATAAATAAACAATCCAAAAATTACCATGGCCAAATGGAATCATTTGCAAATCCGTCATTTTTGACGTTAGACGTTGGTCTTGTTGTTTTTTTTCTGAGAATGGAGGATAATAAAGGAAGATGATAAAGGAAGATGATAAAGGAAGTTGATAAAGGAAGATGATAAATGAAGAAAGTAGGATTTGCTCTAAATTATCGCCAGGAAGATGAGTTTTTTTTTCAAATTGTGTTTTGGTGGAGTTTGTTTAGAATTGTGTTGAGGAAGGTTGTTGAATGATTATGCATGTGGTTGTGTGTGCACAGTGGGTAATAGGCAATAGTAATGACACACACATCCTCTCTCCTCCTCAACCTATTTCCTTTTTTTTTCACGCCTATAGTGGGATTAAAGTAGGCAAATCTCCACTCTCCATTCTCCTAATCCAAGGGCCCTAATAAAGACTTAGGGACTCGAAAGATATTAAGGACTTAGAAGAACTTGTTACTATATATATATATATATATATATATATATATATATAGAGAGAGAGAGAGAGAGAGAGAGAAAGAGAGAGAGAGATAGGATCATGTAAGTCCACCTATTTTGGTTGAGTCCATAAGTCCCCATCTAAGCCTTTGGATGAGAAAGATGAAGGGCTGAGATTAGATCTAAGAAAGTGATTGAATGGCTCAGATTATAACAAAATATGTGGACTAGATTAGTCTTATAAAAAGAAAAAAACCCTATTTTGTTTCTCATTTTCTGCCTCTCTCCTTCTCACTCATCATCTCTCTCTAAAAATATCACCTCTCTACAAACCCTAAATCTCTCCTCTCCTCCAACAACAACCACCGCCTGCTGCCCCTTCACCCGCCGCTGCCGCCTCACCAACCACACACCACCACGCAGCACCTGCCGCCGCACCAACACCATCCCCACCGACAACCACGCCAACAACCACGCAACACGCCGCCTCCTCCCGTTCTCCTTTCTTTTTTTTTTCAAATCTGAAAAAATGAAGTGGCGGTTGTTCTTGGTTGTTGATTGGTGAGTTAGTGTCGTCTTTTTTATGGTTGTTTTTCAGTTTTTGATTGTTTTTGGATGGTGGTGCCATGGTGGGTTTGTTGTGGTTATTTTTTTCGGTTTCTTTTTTTTTTTATTTAGTGTTGCCGCTGCGGGTTGGGGTTGGGGATGGTGTTGGTGGTGGTTATGGTGTTGTGGTGCGTGACTGCGTGGTGGGTCTGACGCCTCCCACTTTTTTTTTCAGATTTGGTATAATAAGTGGTTGGTGGTGGTGTTGGTTGTTGCGGATTTGAGGTGGTGGTGATGTGGTGGTTGGGGTAGGAGGTCGTAGGATGGTGGTGGTGGTGGTTGAGAAAGAAGAATTACTATAAAGTTACACTTCTGATGACTAAAGTTACAATTTCAATGACTAGAGTTACAATCGTAAGGCAGTACAATTACACTTTAATGACAGAACTTACTCCTCCATACTAAAGTTACACTTTTGAAAGACAAAAGTTACAGTTGGAAGGACTAAAGTTACAATAGTAATTAAATTAATTGAAATTTTTACATACAAAACACTATAAAACTAAAGTTTCAATTTCAACGACTAAAGTTACACTTGATAGGAGTAAAGTTACACTCGTAAAAGTATATAAATTTAAATTTATGCATAGAAACCATCATATGACAAAAGTTACAACTAAAACGACTAAAGTTACAACTAAAACGACTAAAGTTACATTTGTAGGGCAGTAAAATTACGCTCATAAAATTACATAAATTCAAATTTTTGTGAATAAAATGGCTTAAAAATGTTGAAGTTACACTATAAAAGTTAAAGTTACACTCAAAAATCATTAAATGAATAAAGTTACACTTATAATGCAGTAGAGTTACACTCAAAAAATGTGTGGCTGAGAATAGGAGTTAGGGACTCAACCAAAATGAAGGACTTACCTGAACCCATCTCTCTCTCTCTCTCTCTCTCTCTCTCTCTCTCTCTCTCTCTCTCTCTCTCTCTCTCTCCCTCCCAATGAGTCCTCCTTCCCAATTGAGTCCATAAGTCCTTCTAAGGGCCATTGGATGGTTGAGATGAATTTGATTAAGGGCTATTAAAAAGAAAAGGAAAAAATGTGGATGGTTGGATTGAGATGGGTGGTTGAGATTGAAAATTACCAAAAAAAATTATCACTAATCAAATTTCTATACACTAATTAATTTTTCTTTCTCTCTCTAGCCCCTAATTAATCAGTTTTGAGTTTTAGATTTCAGAAGTGTAAATGTAATGTTGTATGAGGTTTACAAGTGTAAATGTGACGGAAATTTTGAATTTATATAATTTTAATATTTTACAAGTGTAAATGTGATGTTTTAAGAGTGTAAATGTAACATTTTAAGAGTGTAAATTTGTTTTTTTGTGACGGAAATTTTGAATTTATATAATTTTAACATTTTACAAGTGTAAATTTGATGTTTTAAGAGTGTAAATGTAACATTTTAAGAGTGTAAATTTGTTTTTTTTTGTGACGGAAATTTTGAATTTGTATAATTTTAACATTTTACAAGTGTAAATGTGATGTTTTACGAGTGTAAATGTAACATTTTAAGAGTGTAAATTTGATTTTTTGTGACGGAAATTTTGAATTTATATAATTTTAACATTTTACAAGTGTAAATGTGATGTTTTACGAGTGTAAATGTAACATTTTAAGAGTGTAAATTTGATTTTTTGTGACGGAAATTTTGAATTTATATAATTTTAACATTTTACAAGTGTAAATGTGGTGTTTTACGAGTGTAAATGTAACAATTTAAGAGTGTAAATTTGATTTTTGTGACGGAAATTTTGAATTTATATAATTTTAACATTTTACAAGTGTAAATGTGATGTTTTACGAGTGTAAATGTAACATTTTAAGAGTGTAAATTTGATTTTTTGTGACGGAAATTTTGAATTTATATAATTTTAACATTTTACAAGTGTAAATTTGATGTTTTAAGAGTGTAAATGTAACATTTTAAGAGTGTAACTTTGATTTTTTGTGACGGAAATTTTGAATTTATATAATTTTAACATTTTACAAGTGTAAATGTGATGTTTTACGAGTGTAAATGTAACATTTTAAGAGTGTAAATTTGATTTTTTGTGACGGAAATTTTGAATTTATATAATTTTAACATTTTACAAGTGTAAATTTGATGTTTTAAGAGTGTAAATGTAACATTTTAAGAGTGTAAATTTGTTTTTTTAGTCAATTTGAAGGTTTTAGAGTGTAAATTTTGTCCTTTGAGTGTGAATTTGGTCCTTTATAAGTGTAACTTTGTCCTTTACGAGTAAAACTTTAGTCCGACTACCAAAAAACTCCACCATCAACTTTGTCCTTTACGAGTAAAACTTTAGTCCGACTACCAAAAAATGCCACCATCATCGTCCTTCCCCACCAACTCATATCCACAAAAAATATGAGTGCAAATTTATATAATTTTAACGAGTGTAAATGTAAAGAAATACGAGTGTAAATGTAAAGAAATACGAGTGTAAATGTTAAGAAATACGACTGTAAATATTAAGAAATATGAGTGTAAATTTAAAGAAATACGAGTGTAAATGTGAGGAGATACAAGTGTAAATATAAGAGAAATACGAGTGTAAATGTGAGGAGATACAAGTGTAAATTTAAATAAAAACGAGTGTAAATGTGAGGAAATACAAGTGTAAATGTAAAAATTATGAGTGTAAATGTAAAGAAATACAAGTGTAAATGTAAAGAAATACGAGTGTAAATGTTAACAAAAACTATGAGTGCAAATCTATATACTTTTAACTGAGTGTAAATATACAGATATACGAGTGTAAATGTAAAGAAATATGAGCGTAAATGTAAAAAATATGAGTGTAAATGTAAAGAAATACAAGTGTAACTGTGAAGAAATATGAGTATAACTCAAAAAAATAAATAGATCTGAAATCACCCACAATAACAAATGAAAAAAAGAAAAAAAAAAAAGTAAGAACAACAACAACGAAACAACAAGACCAAAATATTTTGGAAAAGAAAAAAAAAAGAAATAGAAAAGAATAAAAACCAAACAAACGACATATGAACACAAACAAACACATATGAACACAAAAGCACAAACTGAGAACAAAGAAAATATGAGAACAACAACGCACTCCAACATCAACTAGAAAGAAAATATGAGAACAAATCTGGAAATAAAACAAAAACACCGCAAAAACGACACAACCAATGACACAACCGCCTCTATCCAGCCACCACCAACCACCGCAAAAACGCAATCCAACACTACTGTAGCCGTCTCAGATCGCGTTTTTTTTTTTTGGTTTCTTTCCAGATCTCGTTTATTGGTATTTGTGGTGTTAGTGGTTGTTGTTGGTGGTGGTGCGTGAGCGTGGCGATGGGAGAAAGGGTGGAAGGTGGTTGGGCTGGTGGAGGTGTGGGGCTCGGATCTGGCCAAAAAGGGAGAAAGGGAGGGATATGGTCGGGCTAATGGTGGATATAAGGGTGTTGTTGGCGTGTGGTGGTGCGTGGTTTGGTGGAGCTGGGGTCGTGGTGGTGAGCCGCGTGGTGTTATTAGGCTGTGGTGGTAGATCTGACTTTTGGGGGTTTTTTTGTTTATGGTGGTAGGTGGTGGTGGCAGAGGTGGTGGATTTGTGGGTAGGCGGTGGTTGTGACTGGTGGAGCCGCGGCGGTCAAGAGGGTCGAGGCAGGGGAGGGAGCTCAAGGTGGGGGTAGAATAAGGCTCGTGGTGGTCGTGGGTTGTTGGGCGTGGGTGGGTGGCGGTGGGTGGGGTGGTCGGTGGTAAGGCTGAGAGGAGGGAATTTATTTTTTTATTTTTTGAATTTTTTGAATTTTGAATTTTTTTGGTTTTCTGATTTTTTTTGGTTTTTGGAGAGATGTGGATGATGATATTTGTGTGATAGGAGAGAGAAGTGGGTGGAAAAAGAATGGTTATATAGTGAAATTAATGGTTGATTAGTGAGGTAGTGAGAGAGAGTGTCTTACATTAGCATTAATCCCTTCTTTTTGCACTAATCCCTTCCTTTTTTTCCCTTCAATCTCAACCCCTCATCCCATCTTTTCAATGGTCCTAAAGAGGACTTATGGACTCAATGGATCTTGGTGGACTCACTTAATCCTTCCTCTATATATATATATATAATTTAACACTAATTCAATTAAAATTAAACTCTAAACAAACTAAGATCTATTGTGATATTTTACACCCAAACAATTTATTTAATATTAAATTACTTTACACTAAATTATATTTCCTCCATTCAACTCCACTCTACCATTTTGCTTTTTCACGTTTGTGAACACGAATTTTACACGCAAAATATCATTAGCTACGTATTTGCAAAAATTATAAAAGTTAAATATTTTTAATTTACTCATAAAGACGTACCAAACAAGATCTCATATGAAATATATTTTCACTTATGTATTGAGAGAAAATTGAAATTAAATGCTCAATTGTGAATTGTGTATAAAATAGAAAGTGGTAGAATAAAGTTAAATAGAAGAAATATTCATTAGCGAACGTTTCTTCATTATTGTATTGTGTGCTCTATTGAGTTCTTTATCTACAAGCTAACAAAAGAAAAATTCAATACGATTGTTTGTTAAAAAGACACTATGTTATGCAGTTCGATAAGTCATAGATTTGTAGCAATAATTACATTTATTTATACTATTAATAGTTACAAGTTAATTCTCAGTTTTACCTAGTATCTTTAGGGCATTATCTGGAAAATGAACCAAATATATGGATGTTATGACACACCCGCAACTCCCCTAATCCAACGCTACTACCGTTCCGTATTGACACTCCCAAGATGCATAATTGATTTTAGTTTGATGCCAACCTGAAATCGAATCCGTTTTTATCAATCAAAATTCAATGATTTAAAAACCGCTTTCAAACTGTTATTATAAAACAAAGTTGCGATATTAATTCGTCAAAGGCATTCTTACCCACGAACCAAATATCATTCTCCAAAGTTCTTTATCTAATACAATCACAGTATGGATTTGTTTGTTAAATGCATCATTGTACTAGAAACGGTGTACCGTTTACACAAACTCCCAGTATATGAATTTGTTTGTTGTAACATACTCCTTCCGTCCCGGTCAATTGTTATCCTTTGGTTTTAGCACAAAGCCCAAGGAAAAAGGAGAGGATCAATAACTAAATGACAAGTGGAACAAATTGAATGAGAATGATCAAACTATTTATCAAGTTCATTCTTAAAATAGAAACGACAACAAATGACTGAGACACTCTAAAATGAAAAAGGACAACAAATGACCGGGACAGAGGGAGTATATTCTAATATTCCATCTTCAAAAGCGGCAAAAAAAAGGCAAATCACACTTCATTTACTATTCATTTTTGTTGCATTATTATAATTAATTATGCAACTTTGAGTTCCTAAACTATCCTTTAATTATTTTGAAATTCAAATTTTATGGGAAAGACATAAATACCTATGTAATTTACAATAATAATCCCGATAGTGTCCAATTTAAGTACCAATAGGTGTGGCTATTTCATTTTTCTTCAAGGATATAGGGGAGGGTATCAACGCAAGTCTGTGACACCAACACAATATTTTCTTTTTCCCTAAGCAACTATTTTGTAATTTAAGAGATGAATGGAGTTCATGAATTTATTTCCTTCATTAATTAAGTTGTTGCACAACAGGATACAGCACAAGAAATCGAATATGGACCATTAATCCATTTCACAGGAATTCCTAGAAGGTCAAATATTAACAACAAAAATTCATCATAAAGAGGTTCAAATATTGAAAATCAGTTATAAAAAGTCAAATACTAACATCAATAGTAACTAGTAAGTATGACTAGATAGGATCATAGGAATCGCCGTTCTACAACGTCAGAAAAACACAACTAACTAAATCAAATTAAAGCAAAAACGGGATGATAAGATTTAGGTGGGAGGAATTCATAAACGATAAGTGTATTATTAAAGTTGTTTTGTCTTATAAAAAGAGAGGGAGAGGTACCTATAACACTCACCAACTTAGTAAAACTCTAACCCTAATTTAGTCAATGTAGCCTAGTTAATATCGGCCCAATCTCCTAATACCCTCCCGTAATCGTAAAGTTAGTAGTACGGATTTTAAAATTGGAGAATTACAAGAAAATCATAATAAAAAAATAAAATAAAACAAAACAAAATGTCTTCAATCTTTCTTCGAGAAACTTCTCAAATCTTCACAGGGTGGTAAGGGGTGCGTATAGGACTCGCCAAACAATTTTCAATGTATATAGGACTCGCCAGACAATTTTCCGTGCGTAACTCGCCAGTTTTTTTCAGTGCGTAACTCGCCAGTTTTTTCAGTTCGTAACTCGCCAGTTTTTTTCAGTGCGTATTGATCTTGTCAGATAATTTTCATTTTTGTACCACCTTGATCAAAAATCGAAGAACTTTGAATGATTTCAAAGAAGAAGAAATTTGGATATTTTTTTTTTCTTTCAATTCAACAAGAGACATGAAACCGAATTTGTTAAAAAAAAACAATTTGTTTGGTTTTCTTTATTTTTGCCAGATATACAAGGGAAACAGAAAATCAAGAATTTTCCAAAGGCTGTCTATGCGTAGCAGGGCTGAGCAAAACCGAATATTCGATCCAGATTTCAAAATCGTATGGGATATCCGAATTTAAAATTATCATTTTTCGTGATCCACATCCGATCCGAATTATTCGGAAATCCGAAAATCTGCAATCCGAAAATTCGGAAATCCAGATTTCGGAAACCGGATTTGATCCGGATTTAAATGTACAGTAAAAGTTCCACCGGTGGTATTGAGCATTGGTAACCTAAAACTAAAGGCAATTTCGGTCCATTTGGCATTTTGCGACTCACTAAAAAATGTAACGTCTTCGATCGCATAAATTACAAGTCTTGATCCAATAAATTACAAGTCTCGATCGCATAAATTACAAGTCTTAATTGCATAAATTACAAGTCTTTATTTTAAATTTCAAAACTAGTCTAAAAATTGCATAAAATAAATATAAAGTTTCCTTTTTTTTTATACGGAGTATAAATTTTTAAAATTCGGATCGGATTCGGATATCCGATTTTAAGAAAATCACAATCCACATCCGATCCAGTTTATTCGGAAAAATCCGGATCGGATATCCAATTTAAATGGAATCCATATATTCGGATTATTTTTTCGGATTTCGGATCAGTTTCGGAAAAAAATCGGATCGGTATTCTTTGCTCAGCCCTAATGCGTAGTGCATTGGTGCGCCTGATTCTTCAAATACGGAGTTTCACAAGCCCTCACATATCCCTTTAATTTGGGAACATGCCTCAAATTGCTTTGATCTGCCATCATGAACCCCTCCCTCTTTCATTTTTTATTTTTTTATTTTTTTTTCTTATTTGTTTAAGTTCTTTGCAAAAAGTATTTTAAGATTTTGATTGAGTATCCTACTTCCGGCCACCCACCGGTAAGAATGCGAAAACGGGTTTTAGAGTTTCCAAGAAAGAGACTCTGATACCATGATAAGATTTAGGAGGGAGGAATTCATAAACAATAACTGTATTATTGAAGTTGTGTTGTCTTACAAAGAGATATGAAGAGGTACTTATAAGACTCCCAACTTAGTAAAATCCTAACCCTAATTTAGCCAACGTAGCCCAGTTAATATCGGCCCAAACTTCTAATACAGGACAATAGAGTTTAGTGTAATTTGATTGTATACCTTTGATATCAAAACTTATATAAGGAGTATTTAATTAGGATCCTCTCAGTTTTTTAAAAGAGGTAAATTCTTCTTTCAGACGTATTATTTTCGTTTGAATTTAAAGCTAGACCTTATAAAATAAAGGATTATTGCAACACCCCCATATAACAAAGTGTCTTACCAAGGACCACCTTAGCATATAATGGTGTTATCATCTTGGTTACCTAAGGTAGTATGCATCATATAAACCATAATGAAACAGCTTTATCAAAAACAACTGAAAATAAAAGGTTACAAGTCCAAAACTTCAAACGGTACAATCAAACCAAAAGTCATAAAGCGAAACTTAGCTACAACTAATCGACACAACAGTTGTAATACTCCGTATTTAATAATTATATAATAATAATAATAATAATAATAATAATATGTTATATTTTATGCGTGTTAGATTATGAGACAGTATAATAAATAATAATGATTATAATAATAATACATAATACATGTATTATATACTCCCACCTATCATTCTACCCTATATATACCCTCTTATACCTTATCCACCCACCCTATCATTCATTCTACACATTTCAACCACCCAAAAAGAGAGAGAAAAGAGGAGATGAGAGGAAGAGAAAAGAGAAGGAGAAGATTTTGTCCATCTGCCTCTAGTTCGTAAGGTAAGACCGTCTTATGCTAGCCTTTATGTTATTTATTTTATACTGTTGACCCGACTCGACCTTGACCCGTCACTGACCGCCCTTGACCATAGGTTTGACCACCGTTGAGAACTCATAATCGTGTTTGACCATGGATAAAGAGGGCATTTTTCTTCTTGTTGTGAAACCGTCTTAGGAGGGTATTTTGACCCACCATTCATGGCTATTTTGGGCAGACCTTGTGTGGGTTGTGTCGAGGGTAGAGCGGATGAGCTAGTGGTGGTCTTGGGTGGTAGGTTAGGTGGCTGTGGTGGGCCGGAATCTGGGGTAGAAGGTAGGGTGTACGGACGCGGGTATAAGGGGTTGTCGAGGGTGTTGGTGGCGTTACTGGTTGTTGCTACCATCATGGTGGTTGCTACTAGACTCACCATGGATGGGGGATACGGTGGGGGTGGCTGAAGTGGCCGGATGTGATCGGTGGTGGCCATGGTGTGCGCGTTTAGGTGTTGGGACGAGGTTGTGGTGTTCTTGTTCGGTGTTTGTTGTTGATGTCGTGTGGTCGCTGTGTTGGTCATGGCCCACCATGGGCTGGTGGCGACGGCCACGATGGCGGCAGTAGGCGATGGGGGCCGCCTGAGTATTGGGGGTAGTTGGGTGTGTAGTGAGTTAGGTTTTGGGTAGTTGTATAAGACGGGTTTATTTAGTGTATACGTATTCAATTAGTATTAGATTGGTATATTTATACGTATTCATATTAATATCGTATTTTAGAAGATGGATTTTGTGAGACGGTTTTACGAGACGGGCCTAGCTTGTGTGACGGATTGCTTATGCGGATATGCTGTGAGGTAGGTTTACCCTACTCAGTTTTATTGTTGTGTTTATTTATAAAATGAGTCTTTTATCATTTAACTAAATTGATTGAGTCGTATTCCATGTTGTTGGTCATGACGACTCGAGGAGTCGGGATACTTGAGGAACTGGTTGTAACACCCCCATACTCCAAGTGCCTTACCAGGACCACTCAGGTATAAGAATGCTACCATCTCGGTTACCCGAGGCAATGATAATCAAATAGACAATAACGAAACAACATTTAATAGTAATACTTTAGCGAAAGGTTACAAACCAAAACCAAAACCAAAATACGAATACATGTTCTCAAACCAACTGTCTAAACAGCTAACTGAAATGTTTATTAAACTACTAAGCTACAGCGGAAGACTTCTATCATCAGACGGTGGCACATCCCAGCTATCCCAGTAACTCGACTCATACCTGCTCAATAACTGCTCACCATCCCCGAATGGATCACCACAGTTTTTAAAACATTAACCGGGGTCAGTACTAATCACACAATTTATATAACCAACAAGATAAAAATAACACAAATTTCAAACAAATCACACACAATCACCCACACCAATCAATCTCCGTCACCGCATGTCCACTGGACCACCACCCGCTGGGGGACTCGCAACAGACCACCAAATCCCCGCTCATCATACCGAGCGATAACCCTGTCCCATTAATGTGCACATCCCCTCCCGTGGCGGGTTCCACGGAGGGCGAAACTAGGGCGTGAAGCCACTCCCGCAAGTGACTCCACTCAGCCGAGAACGCATCTCGAGAACCAGAGACAAACAATTACAACCACCAACAACAATCAATCAACAACCGTCATAAAACCAATACGATAATAATCAGCAATTACACAACACCAACAATGCATTATGGGACTAATACTGAGTAGGGAAACCCTACCTGGAAAGCACAACACAATCAGACGATCTCACAACTGATATCAAAACGCTTCCTCTACGAATCCTCCTCCTAGCATACAAACATATAATCACTACCAATCATACAAAACAACAAAACCCCCCAAATCCCCATATTAGGGTTTAACCAACTTTAAGGAAACATTATAAAAATGGTACGTAGGTCTTACCCTTGACGCAAGGATCACAAAGGTATCAAGAAAGGTAAAATCCGACCTTCCAAGCTCAGGGATTTGCCAACAATGCTATTAAAGCGAATGACGTAGTTTGATTTCTCTTTTCACAGTAATTAGGTTTTAAAAAGTGTTTAAAGAATAGTGACGGAAGTAATATATACTTAATCGCATTATTAACAAAACCCAAGAAATCAGCCCCCGTAAACCGGCTACTCGAACGAGTAGCTGAGGTACTCGATCGAGTGCCCCCTTACTCGATCGAGTATCTAAGTTACTCGATCGAGTACCCAACAGGTCAGAAACTATTTTAAACTGCAACTCACCCTTACTCGACAGAGTAAGGCCTACTCGATAGAGTACCCCGAGACTCATAAATACGTAGTATTACAGTCTTCCCTCCTTAAAAAGAACTTCGTCCCCGAAGTTCAAACCACAACAAAACAAAGACTCACAATACAGCACTCCCGACTCAACAACCAAAACAAACTCAACATAAAACATGTTACTAACCCAAACTCAACCCGACTCAACGACAACAACTATACCGACATAACATAAAAAGGGTATAAAAACTCTTAAAAACTCTTTGCGATCATCTCCTACCCCCCCCCCCCCCTAAAAGAAACAAGGTTACGTCCCCGTAACCATACATACCTGATCAAACATGAAAGGGTAACGCTCTCTCATGGCCTCCTCTGCCTCCCATGTAGCTTCCTCAGTCTCGTGGTTAGACCAAAGGATCTTAAGCAAAACTATCTCACCACTCCTAGTCATCCTAACCTTCCGGTCAAGAATCTGCTTAGGTACCTCAAGATATGATAAGGACTCATCTAGCTCTAAGGTCTCTGCCTCTAATACATGTGACGGGTCACTCACATACTTCCGCAGCTGAGATACATGAAACACATTATGCACTCTCTCTAACGCAGCTGGTAAAGCCAGACGATATGCAACCTCTCCAACCCGCTCTAAGATCTCATAAGGCCCGATGAACTTCTGACTCAGCTTGCCTTTCTTCCCAAATCTCATAACCCCACGCATAGGAGACACTTTCAGAAGAACCTTATCCCCAACCTGAAACTCTATATCCCGGCGATGTAGATCCGCATAACTCTTTTGCCTATCCTGAGCTGCTCTCATCCGTTCCCTGATCATCTTTATCTGTTCAACCATCTCATGTACCATCTCTGGTCCTAGAACCACTGCCTCAGCACTGTCGTCCCAACAAATCGGACTCCTACATCTCCTCCCATATAAAGCCTCAAACGGTGCCATGCCAATACTAGTGTGATAGCTGTTGTTATAAGAACACTCTATCAAATCCAACCTCTGTTCCCAGCTACCACCAAAGTCCATCACACAAGCTCGTAACATATCCTCAAGGGTTTTGATTGTTCTCTCAGTCTGACCGTCTGTCGCAGGATGAAAAGCTGTACTCATCTTCAAAGTTGTCCCCAAAGATTCCTGCAACTCTTTCCAAAATCTTGAGATAAATCTCGCATCTCTGTCAGACACTATGTCCTTAGGGACTCCATGTAACTTTAGCACATTCTTTCGATAAGCCATAGCTAATTGTGCTTTAGTCCATGTATCTTTCATTGGCACAAAGTAAGCTGACTTTGTCAGTCGATCCACTATTACCCATATCATGTTGTTACCCTGTTGACTCTTTGGCAAACCCACGATAAAATCCATAGAAATGGATTCCCACTTCCACTCAGGTACCTCTAAAGACTGAATCTTACCTTGTGGTCGTCGCTGTTCCCCTTTAACTCTCTGGCATGTCAAACAACGGGCCACAAACTCAGCTGTTTCTTTCTTCATCCCAGGCCACCAAAACGTGTTCTTCAAATCCTTGTACAACTTGTCACCACCTGGATGTACTGAATATGGTGTACAATGTGCCTCTGTCATGATAGTCTTTTTTAGCTCCTCATCATTAGGGACACACCACCTACCGTCGAACCTCAAACTACCATCTGTATGAATAGAGAATCGAGACACTGTCCCTTTCTCTACTCCAGCTCTCCACTCAACCATCTTAGGATCCAAAGCATGTTTACCGCGAATATCATCGTAAAGATCAGGCTGTACTGTCAAATCTCCCACAACATCCCCTCTCTGCATCATATGTATCCCAAACTTCCCCACCTCATCTCTCAATCTCATCAAAGATAGAGCTGTACACAAAGAATGTACACTCTTCCTACTCAAAGCATCTGCGATAACATTGGCTTTTCCTTCATGGTAGATAATATCCATGTCATAATCGCCAATCAGCTCCATCCACCTCCTCTGTCTCATGTTCAACTCCTTTTGAGTGAAGATGTACTTGATACTCTTGTGGTCCGAAAATACCTTAAAGGTCGCCCCATAAAGGTAATGTATCTATATCTTGAGAGCAAACACCACTGCACCCAACTCTAGATCATGAGTAGGGTAGTTCTCCTCATACGGCTTTAATTGCCTAGAAGCATAGGCAATCACCTTACCGTTCTGCATCAACACACATCCCAACTCATTCTTTGAGGCATTTGTATATACCTTAAAGTTCTCGATCCCTTCAGGCAATGCTAAGATAGAAGCTGTGGTCAAGCGCTCCTTTAATGTTTGGAACGCCTTCTCACAACTCTCATCCCAACGAAACCTGTTCTCTTTCCTCATCAAAGCTGTCATAGGTCTAGCTATCTTGGAGAAATCTTTCACGAACCGTCTGTAGTATCCAGCTAAACCCAAGAAACTCCTGATCTCAGCAACATTCTTTGGTGCCTCCCACTTTGTCACTGCCTCAATCTTTGCCGGATCCACAACTACTCCCTCCTTAGAGATCACATGCCCCAGAAAAGCAACTATCTCTAAACAGAACTCACACTTGGACAGCTTAGCATACAACTCATGCTCCCTCAAAGTCTGTAACACAATCCTCAGATGCTCCTCATGCTCCTCCTTAGTCTTGGAGTAGACTAAGATGTCGTCGATAAACACCACCACAAACTTGTCCAAAAACTGTCTGAAGATTCTGTTCATCAAGTCCATAAACACAGCCGGTGCATTAGATAACCCAAACGGCATCACCACGTACTCATAATGGCCATACCTCGACGTGAAAGCTGTCTTCGGTATGTCCACCTCTCTAATCTTCACCTGATGGTACCCCGACCTCAAATCAATCTTAAAAAAGACTGATGCACCACTCAACTGATCAAACAGGTCATCTATCCTTGGCAAAGGATACTTGTTCTTCACTGTCACTCGGTTCAGCTCTCTGTAATCTATGCACAATCTCAAACTCCCATCTTTCTTTTTCACAAAAAGAACTGGTGCTCCCCACAGCGATACACTAGGTCTAATGTATCCCTTCTCTATCAGATCATATAACTGTTTCCTGAGCTCCTCCATCTCTTTAGGACCCATGGGGTACGGTGCCTTAGAGATTGGCCTCGTTTCCGGTTTCAACTCAACGGTGAAATCTATCTCCCTCTTCGGTGGCAACCTCGGAATCTCCTCTGGAAAAACATCTGCAAACTCTCCCACCACTGGTATCTGATCAACCGTCGGACTCTCTATCCGGTCATCTCTCACATGGCATAAGATCAAAGAACATCCCTTCCTCAGATAAGAGTTCAAGGTGACAGCTGCAATCAACTTAACTTTGGGTTTGACCACAAACCCACGATAAGACACACTAACACCCTTAGGCCCTCTCAAAGACACTTTCTTTTGATGACAGTCTATCTTAGCTTTATACTTTCCCAACCAATCCATCCCGACTATCATCTCAAAACCGTCAAAAGGAAACTCTAGCAAGTCTACAGGTATATCAACTTGCCCAACTATCATAGACACATCTCTATACAACCTCCCACATGATACAAACTCACCCGAAGGTATAAAAACTTTCTCACTTACAGACTCATATACCCTCAAACCCAACCGTTTAACATGACTCGAAGATACAAACGACTGAGACGCCCCCGAATCAAACAAAACAAAGGTATGAATATCGTTAACAAGAAAAGTACCAGTGATAACATGTGCATCATCCTCAGCTGCTTTCTTGTCCATCATGAACAACTTTCCATCGGTCTTCCGTCCACCTCCCTGGACAAGATCTTGGTTGATGTGGTCGGCTTAGCACCCGACCCCCGATTGTTGTTGTTGTTCGTAGTGGTTTCGATAAGCATTACCGCCATTGCGGTTACCTCCACCCTGATAGCTCTGACTTCCCCGGTTAGACCATGACCCAGACGGTCTATTGCTCGCATAACTCTGTGCAGGTCCCTGAGGATAGCTCCCCCGAGCCGATCCCTGAAAAGCTTCAGGCATACTCGTGCACTCATGTCTCTTGTGGCCTACACCGCCACAGCCATAGCAGGTCATCCCCCAACTACCGCTACCACTCACACGGCCACGCCCAAAGGAAGCCCCAGCACTGAACCCTGACCCAGCAGAAAACCCTTTAGCTTGATTGTGGTTGTCTTTCTTGTGACTAGATTGGCCACCACCCTCACTCTCAGCCTTTCTTTTCTCAACATCCACTCTCTCCTGAGCCATCTCCACTAACCTCTCAGCTCTCCCAGCCCTCTCATAAGCTTCCTTAACATCAGTAAGAACTCTCACAGGTAGCTTATCCATTATCTTAGGGGTCAACCCTCTCTCAAACCTCAGCGCCAGGTTCTCCTCACTCAAACCCATATCCTCAGCATACCTAGACTTCTCATTAAACTGTTTGTAGTACTCAGCAACTGACATATCAGATGTCATGTTAAACCCATCAAACTCCTCTCTCATCTTACTCCCCACATGCTCCGGTACAAACTCTTTCCTCATAACCCTCCGAAACTCTTCCCAAGGTATAGCAGGTAAGCCCTGGTTCGCATACATCTCCCTAGCACTCACCTTCACCTTATCCGACCACTCGCCAGCTGCTTCCCTCAGATAGAACGCAGCTTGTTCTACTCTCATCTCATCAGGACAGTGAACCAGGTCTAGAATGTTCTCCATCTCACGATGCCAGTTGTCAAGAAGGTTTGGTTCCCCGGTCCCCTTGTACTCTTTTGGGTTGAACCTCGCTATATAGAGACTGATCTTAGAGTGATCAACCTCCTTGTCCTTTCCCACTTTCTTTAAGGCCTCTGTAGGAGCATCTTGATGCTCCAACATCTTAACGATATCATCTATGTTCATGGTCTCAGCTCTCGCATAATAAGCGTTTCTCTTGGGCGGCATCTTGAAACTATATAATAAAGGGTAGACATAAACATACGCACTAAAACCTCAAAACACGAAAATAGGCTGTCCAGAACACACTCGATCGAGTGCCCAAACCTACTCGATCGAGTAAGAGGCTACTCGATCGAGTGCCCCCCATACTCGATCGAGTGCCTCGACATCAGACCACAAACAGACCTTCTGATCTCTAACATACTCAACCGAGTAGCCAGGCTACTCGATCGAGTGACCCCGTACTCGATCGAGTGCCCCACGTACTCGATCGAGTGCCCAAAACCACTATTATGGTTGTAAAAACGTCAAATACCCACTCGATCGAGTCAGACCCACTCGACCGAGTATCTCACCTACTCGATCGAGTACCCCCTTACTCGATCGAGTCAGACCCACTCGACCGAGTATCTCACCTACTCGATCGAGTACCCCCTTACTCGATCGAGTCATGCTGACTCGTGTATACTACCCGCATGTTTTCTCACATATCCCAACATATTATGCAACATTATAATCTCAACATATAATATAGTTAAACATGTAATTCTACCAAGCTTGTCATGTGATCAACCAAACAACTATATCATATTATCAAACGCCACATAGTAAACATCCAACATGCTTCTTGTTCAAACAACGGTTCTATATACTTCACCAATCTTTCATGCACAAACTCAACCTTCTACTCCAATCATTCAACAATTACAGCATACTTCATCACATTCACATACAAACTAACAAACATCACATACGACCTTGACATATACCCCCCATGTGACCGGTTCAAAATTGTAGGGCGAGTTCGCGACTTTAGGATGTCTCCCAAGCCGTTGCATTAGCTCCTACAACCTTTACCCCGAGTTCATTTTAATTGACTCCCTATGTTCATTAGGTTCATTGGTTACAGGTTTCAGGATCGTCGCTCTGATACCATTTTGTAACACCCCCATACTCCAAGTGCCTTACCAGGACCACTCAGGTATAAGAATACTACCATCTCGGTTACCCGAGGCAATGATAATCAAATAGACAATAACGAAACAACATTTAATAGTAATACTTTAGCTAAAGGTTACAAACCAAAACCAAAACCAAAATACGAATACATGTTATCAAACCAACTGTCTAAACAGCTAACTGAAATGTTTATTAAACTACTAAGCTACAGCGGAGGACTTCTATCATCAGACGGTGGCACATCCCAGCTATCACAGTATGTGACACCCTCATTTATTGCGGAAAAGTAAACACATAATTCTAGATAAAAACTGCATGGATATGTTTGTAATAGGTTCATTTGGGTAAAAACCTGTAATTTTTAAAACCTCAACCTGTTATAAAAATATCCTAATGGGAAGGTGTCAAACATGCAAGGTCCAAAATAAACCTCATAAATAAAACATCGCTAAAGTCGCGAAATAAAGTTATACAACCCAAGTATCAAAAAGGGAGACATATGTCCCTAAAAAGTATATGACATAAAAAGTGTTCAAGGGTCACAATAAAATAAAGCCAATCTAGGTCCCAAGGTTACTTTGCTCGCTAGCTCGTCCATGCACCCCATATATGCATCACCTACCTGTCAATCGCATTTTATACAAATACGAAAGCCACAGTCAGTGGGGAGTAACTCCGAGTTCTCCCAGCCACGAAATGTCATAATTAATATAACATGTAAACATAAGAATATGAATATGAATAACACATAGCCTTAGCATATAGATGCTAGACAATAATGCTTATCATGTGAACAACAATACGACAACACATAGTCCTAGCATGTGAATACTAGACCGACTCATACTACACTATCATGTGAATCACATAACATCCAGGAATCCAAACTCTATCAACCATAGCATGCTTGCATCTCACCTTCTATGATTCATAGAATCATCAAACAAGAAAGGACAATATATCAAGAGACAGGCATAAGTTCTTAGGATAGTCAATAGTCACTCTGTAACTCGAGTCTATACCACGAGGTAAGGTAAACACCCTAGTCCTAAACCTGCGCAGACCTAGCGACATGCGGAAAATACCGCATCCAAGACCCATGATCACACACCTGAGTACCCCTAAGGAGTCCACCAAAGGGTTGGCTAGTACTTAAGCTGACCACATACTTCTAAGAGTACGTCAGGAGGTCATGCCCTAACTTGGATATAAGCCCACCAAGCTAAGACACAAAGGCTATTAAGCGGTGAACATATACTCGTCAAAGACTATAATAGCCTATCTATGACGAAGACCGAAATACTCACCTAGGACCTAGTCCCAGCTTGAATACTTTAGCCCACTCCACACAAGACAAGTAGGACACCCAATTAATCATAAGAGGGGCAAAGAGTCCAAACTTGCACACACAAAAGATCATACACACCCTAGCATATGAAAGACTACGCAAGAGCATATTCAGCTGACAATCCAACAATATCTCCAATATCGATAATAATCCAAATTCCAGCTAACCAACAGTACCATAATCCATGAGAACAAGCTAAAATGGCAAAGAGGCAATAAGACTCAAGCATAAGGCATTCAAAGCATCCAACAACCAACATGTGAAATGATAATTACAAATATCAAGGCATAAACATAAAACATCCAATAACAACCAAACTAACCTCAAAGACAAACCCTCGACCCTAGTCCCGCGACGGGTCATTGGTCAAATCGAGGCTGATCGGTTTAAACCTAGTTTGACCAAACTCGTTCGGTCAATCTGGCCTAGCTCAGAGTCTTGGCCTACTTTGGCCCAAATCACAAAATTCATCACAATATCATTCTCATGCTATTTCCAATTTCTATCATGTGAAAAACTATCAACATAAGGAAATATATTCCAACTTAAAAAATATCCAATTCAATTAAATTCTCGCATAATAAAATAGTATAAATAACCGTCTCACACAAGGGTAAACTTTTCTATAAATTTTATCGACAAAACGACGCCATTTACTCATACGGACTCCGAATTGAGTGATTCAAGTGGCTAAACCACCTAATTTTTCGATGTCGTTCAATCTGTCATATTTTTGGAAACATTGGAAAACGTCTCGGTCCGGTACTGACGCGTTCCAGCCAACACGCGGACTTGTCACAACACATAATCCTCATCCAAATTTGTTCTAAGCAATAATATACAAATGGTTAACATAAATTAAACATAAGCATACTCATCTTACTCCATTCATTCATTTATCAACAAGATCGTCTCAAACAACAACAAACAACAACAACAACAACAACAACAACAACAACGAACAACAACAAACAACGAATACAACTACTAATGTGACATTAATTCGTCGAGTAACTCGGAATAGTTACCTTAAGTTATCAAAGAGACAAGTAATAACTTGAGAAAGCTTCTAAAACCCAAAATTACTCTTCATCTTCAACGACATATGAGTCACCTAACTCATCTTCAAATTCTTCACCTATAAGAACAACAAAAACACAATTATTAAGATTAAATTCGAAACCCTAAAAAACGTGTCTTAAACAAAATTTGGGGGAAATGAAAATAAAGCTTACTAGTAGATGAAGATTGAAGAGAGGATTCCGAATATATAATTTTTATGCGATTTGGTGGAGAAATAAAGAAGTTATGGTGGATTTAGGGATTGTAAGGAGGTTATTTTGAGAGGAATTTGGTGTTTGAGAGAAGGAAGTGATAGAATGAGAATTGAGGAAATGAAAGATGAAGAGGAGACCCGTGGAGGATGGAGGGTGCATGGTTTTGGGTAGGGTGTTTGGGTGAGTTTCAATTGTTTACGTTTTGGTTCGTTTCGACAGAAATTAGAAATATTCGTCGAACGCGATTTCCGAGAAAATTAAAGTTCTTAAACACGATTTTACTAAAAGATTAAGTACTCATATGTAGGGCTGAGCAAAACCGGTTATCCGCTCCGGTTTTGGAAACCGGTTCGGTAACCGGTTTTAAAAAATGGTTTTTTTTCTAAACCGAATCCGCTCCGGATTAATCCGGTTAACCGGTTTTTTTGGAATTTAAAAACCGGATCTGTAAACCGGTTTACCCGCTCCGGTTTTTATAACCGGTTTCAAGAAAGATCCACAATCAAATGCATGGAAACACATAAAAAATTAGGTTACCGGTTTAAAAACCGGTCTCCGGTTTTGAATTTACATTATTTTTTACTTTTAGTTTCTAAAAAAGAAACCAGTTGTTTTCAAAAAATAAATAAATAAAGAAACCGGTTTAAAAACCGGTCCCCGGTTTTGAATTTTCTACAACCGAATCCGCTCCGTATTTATAGTAAAAAAATCCGGTTCGGTTACCGCACCGGAAAAAAACCGAATATTCGGACTCCACAATTCGGTTTTCGGTTCGGTTTCGGTTTAAAAATACGGTTCGGACTTTTTTGCTCAGCCCTACTCATATGCCCAATATCCAAACTCGTTTACCCAACGACCGTAAGAAATGGGAAAATCCCGATTTTACGACTTTTATCCGAAATCTATTTTATCAAAGGAAAAGGTTTAAATATAGTTTAAATCACTTTTAAACATTTCTAAACTATCAAAAATAGTTACATTTCTTCAAAATAAAATAAGATTATATTTTATCAAATAGATTTTATTTCAAATAAATTAATATTAAATTAAAATAGATTAAAATAATACTTTTAAAATATAATAAAGGTCTTCGAATTGTATATATGTAGGTCTATCTCCTTAAAATCAAGTAAACAAAATTTTCAAAATATGGACGTATGAAGTATAAGTGTCTTTTCAATGGAACGGAAAATTCTCGTCGGCCGTTCAAGAACATCAACATTCCAAATCAAAGACATAAAAATATATATTTTTACACCAACAAATGAGAAAACCAATTATCGGACGTCTCCAATAACGAGCTTTACCACTCATTGACGTTAAAACCAAAGGGAAAACAAGAAAAAACATTTTCAAAAATTTTTAGTTCGAAACTCTATAAAAAGGATAATAACTCCACTAGCTATGACAAAACTCTAACTACGACTTTTAAACAACTAAGCAAGGACTACTAACGCGGAGGGTATTTAAGAGAAGGAGAGGAAACACTCGAAAGGATAGCTTAACTCACAAGAATTGGATAAAGGAACGGAAAGTACCTCACGAGAAGAGTTCGGGATATTTAGCTAACATAGAAGATTCAGGCTCCCAAGTTTCTTCTTCGACATTCCCACAACGCCAAAGGATACGAACTAGGGGCACAACTTTGTTTCTAAGTTGCTTGTTTGCTCTTTCGAGGATTCGGATCGGCCTTTCTTCCAAAGCTAATTTGGGTTCCAAATCTGGGATTTATTTTTGAATAACATGGCTCGGATCACTAATGTACTTCCTCAACTGAGATACATGGAAGACATTATGAACCTTGCTCAAATTCGGGGGAAACTCTAAACGGTAAGCAACGAGGCCAATCTTCTCAAGCACACGGAAAGGTCCAATGTATTTGGGACTCCGCTTTCCTTTCACACCAAACCGTTTCACCTCTTTCATAGGTGATACCTTAAGGAACACTCGATCATCAACCTCAAAGGTAAGTGGTCGACGACGGACATCGGCATAAGATTTCTGTCGGTCTTGAGCGGTTTTCATACGCTCTCGAATGATCTGAACCTGATTGATGGTCTTAGTCACCAAATCGGGTCCCAACACATGAGCATCTTGGACTTGATCCCAACAAACCGGACTACGGCACTTCCTGCCATACAAAGCTTCATAAGGTGCCATCTTGATAGAAGTATGATAGCTATTGTTGTAGGAGAATTCAACAAGAGGTAAGCACTTACCCAAGAAGTGTGGAAGTCTAAAGCACAAGCACGGAGGAGGTCCTCTAAAGTCTGGATAGTCCTCTCAGTCTGCCCATCTGTAGCGGCATGAAAAGCGGTACTCATCAGTAGCTTACTACCCATGGCTTCTTGCAAAGCAGTCCAGAAATGGGAACAGAATCTCGGATCACGATCTGAAACTATATCCTTAGGCACTCCATGGTAGCATACTATCTCCCTCACATAGGCCTCAGCTAGGACATCTAATCTCCACTTCTCCTTGATAGGTATAAACCAAGCACATTTGGTCAATCGATCTACAACCACCCAAACCGCATCTTTTCCGCTAGCAGTCTTAGGTAAAGCCATCACAAAGTCCATGGAGATGGACTCCCATTTCCAAAGGGGAACATCCAAAGGTTGTAGCAAACCCCGGGTTTCGATGCTCAAACTTCACTTTCTCGACGGTAAGACACTTGCTAACATACTCTAGGACATCAATCTTCATCCTAGGCCACCAAAACTGTAATCTCAAGTCTTTATACATCTTGTCACCACCAGGATGAATAGAGTAAGGAGAAAGGTGAGCTTCATCAAGGGTCTTCTTCCTCAACTCGGCTACTCTCGGAACATACATCCTACCTTGGTAACGAAGGTATCCATCACTATCCACCACACAATCCTTAGCTTGCCCAAGTTGGATTTTTGCTTGAATGGACTTGAAAGTAGAATCCTCAGGTAGGCAAGTACGGATCTCACGGTAAAAGTCGGGTTCTGCACTCAAGGCACTAAGATAGTCAAAGCCCTTCCCAACAAGGCTTATCCCTAACTTTTGAAATTCCGTGGTAAGTTCATCAGGTAACACGCGGATAGTGCTCAAAGAGTGACTAGTCTTCCTACTCAAAGCATCGGCCACCACATTTGCTTTCCCTTCATGATAAATCAACTCGACATCATAATCATTCACCAACTCTAGTCATCTTCTTTGCCTCATATTCAATTCTTTCTGGGTAAAGATACACTTCAAACTCTTATGATCGGTATAAATGCGGCAATGAACTCCAATCAGATAATGCCTCCATGTCTTCAAGGCATGTACCACGGCGGCTAATTCAAGATCATGAGCAAGATGAAGCGAGGAAAGGAGGTATGAACGGTAACGCTTATGGTCAAAGAAGAAAGGAAATTAGACAACAAGGAAACGCCAGGTACTCAAATCTCAAACAACAACATCAACCTAAGCGGTTCCGAAAACTTCTTAGAAACAAAACTTATAACCACATCACTCCCAAGGATTTCCTCAAAACGCTCATGTTACTTCATCCTAATCTATTCCCTGAAACAGGGTACTCCACTATAACTGTGATTTCACCACTCCAAATCCTCAAACATCCACAAACATCTTCCACAAGGTTAAGGTCAAAGTTCCAACAAAGCTATACTCATATCCAACTAGTGTTAACCATGGGTTTCTCAAAATGATAAAATCTTCAGTCAAGGGTCCTAATTCCAATCTCTAAATTCCCACATTCTAACACCATAAATTAAGACTATGTCCTTCAACTTAACAATTGGCGTCAACCATACCATTATTCTTTCTTGTTATTAAAACAAGTGCTAATATTTCCCAACAATGTAGCTTAGTCTCACTCTCATTCCATACTTCAAGTAGTAATTAAGATCACTCACTTAGACCAACTAATAATCCCAAAATTAGTATTTCTCATATGGTAACATATACCTTATAAAACCCTCATATCCAAAGTCATTACGAAAGTCAATCGTAAATTCAACTTACTTACTCTCTCAATCCTACACCTTCGATTCCACCACTCAATTCCACCTAAGTCTTTCCAACATCACAACCTCTTAAAACCAGGGTTATGGGTTAACCACAAACAATCTCCTCAAAAGTTGAATTTTCCAAACCAAGGTCAATGTTCCTCAAAAGGAAGGGTACTATCAAAAAGGCGTTAAGGTAGGATAAGTAAGGAACAAAGGACAAGTTAGGAGGGTACAAGAGTAACTTTCAAGGAAAGAGAAAAGAGAGTTTAGAAGGAGAATAAGCACTAAGAGATAAAGAATAAGACAAGGTACACAAAGAATGAGAAACATCTTCGAGGAAGTAGAAGCATTCTTCAAAGGTAAACAAATCTTCAATCCTCGGCAATAGGCACCAAATCTTGATCTTCACGTTGGTAGGTTTACGGTTATTGTTACAAGGCACAACAAATATTACATGGCAATCAACAAACATGTTAGAACCTAACAAAGAGCAAACACACTACAGACTACAACATAAGGTCCTAAGTCTACCCATCCTACCCATCTCTCGAGTTTATTATTTGAAGGTCAAGTTATTTATATTGGGGTGCACAAACGTGCGTCGGGAGCAAATATGCTCTGATACCAACTGTGACACCCTCATTTATTGCGGAAAAGTAAACACATAATTCTAGATAAAAACTGCATGGATATGTTTGTAATAGATTCATTTGGGTAAAAACCTCGTAATTTTAAAACCCGAACTGTTATAAAAATATCCAAATGGGAAGGTGTCAAACATGCAAGGTCCAAAATAAACCTCATAAATAAAACATCGCTAAAGTCGCGAAATAAAGTTATACAACCCAAGTATCAAAAAGGGAGACATATGTCCCTAAAAAGTATATGACATAAAAAGTGTTCAAGGGTCACAATAAAATAAAGCCAATCTAGGTCCCAAGGTTACTTTGCTCGCTAGCTCGTCCATGTACCCCATATATGCATCACCTACCTGTCAATCGCATTTTATACAAATACGAAAGCCACAGTCAGTGGGGAGTAACTCCGAGTTCTCCCAGCCACGAAATGTCATAATTAATATAACATGTAAAAATAAGAATATGAATAACACATAGCCTTAGCATATAGATGCTAGACAATCATGCTTATCATGTGAACAACAATACGACAACACATAGTCTTAGCATGTGAATACTAGACCGACTCATACTACACTATCATGTGAATCACATAACATCCAGGAATCCAAACTCTATCAACCATAGCCGGCTTGCATCTCACCTTCTATGATTCATAGAATCATCAAACAAGAAAGGACAATATATCTAGAGACAGGCATAAGTTCTTAGGATAGTCAATAGTCACTCTGTAACTCGAGTCTATACCACGAGGTAAGGTAAACACCCTAGTCCTAAACCTGCGCAGACCTAGCGACATGCGGAAAATACCGCATCCAAGACCCATGATCACACACATGAGTACCCCTAAGGAGTCCACCAAAGGGTTGGCTAGTACTTAAGCTGACCACATACTTCTAAGAGTACGTCAGGAGGTCATGCCCTAACTTGGATATAAGCCCACCAAACTAAGACACAAAGGCTATTAAGCGGTGAACATATACTCGTCAAAGTCTATAATAGCCTATCTATGACGAAGACCGAAATACTCACCTAGGACCTAGTCCCAGCTTGAATACTTTAGCCCACTCCACACAAGACAAGTAGGACACCCAATTAATCATAAGAGGGGCAAAGAGTCCAAACTTGCACACACAAAAGATCATACACACCCTAGCATATGAAAGACTACGCAAGAGCATATTCAGCTGACAATCCAACAATATCTCCAATATCGATAATAATCCAAATTCCAAATAACCAACAAGTACCATAATCCATGAGAACAAGCTAAAATGGCAAAGAGGCAATAAGACTCAAGCATAAGGCATCCAAAGCATCCAACAACCAACATGTGAAATGATAATTACAAATATCAAGGCATAAACATAAAACATCCAATAACAACCAAACTAACCTCAAAGACAAACCCTCGACCCTAGTCCCGCGACGGGTCATTGGTCAAATCGAGGCTGACCGGTTTAAACCTAGTTTGACCAAACTCGTTCGGTCAATCTGGCCTAGCTCAGTCTTGGCCTACTTTGGCCCAAATCACAAAATTCATCACAATATCATTCTCATGCTATTTCCAATTTCTATCATGTGAAAAACTATCAACATAAGGAAATATATTCCAACTTAAAAAATATCCAATTCAATTAAATTCTCGCATAATAAAATAGTATAAATAACCGTCTCATACAAGGGTAAACTTTTCTATAAATTTTATCGATAAAACGACGCCATTTACTCATACGGACTCCGAATTGAGTGATTCAAGTGGCTAAACCACCTAATTTTTCGATGTCGTTCAATCTGTCATATTTTTGGAAACATTGGAAAACGTCTCGGTCCGGTACTAACGCGTTCCAGCCAACACGCGGACTTGTCACAACACATAATTCCTCATCCAAATTTGTTCTAAACAATAATATACAAATGGTTAACATAAATTAAACATAAGCATACTCATCTTACTCCATTCATTCATTTATCAACAAGATCGTCTCAAACAACAACAACAACAACAACAACAACAACAACGAACAACAACAAACAACGAATACAACTACTAATGTGACATTAATTCGTCGAGTAACTCGGAATAGTTACCTTAAGTTATCAAAGAGACAAGTAATAACTTGAGAAAGCTTCTAAAACCCAAAATTACTCTTCATCTTCAACGACATATGAGTCACCTAACTCATCTTCAAATTCTTCACCTATAAGAACAACAAAAACACAATTATTAAGATTAAATTCGAAACCCTAAAAAAAGTGTCTTAAACAAAATTTGGGGGAAATGAAAATAAAGCTTACTAGTAGATGAAGATTGAAGAGAGGATTCCGAATATATAATTTTTATGCGATTTGGTGGAGAAATGAAGAAGTTATGGTGGATTTAGGGATTGTAAGGAGGTTATTTTGAGAGGAATTTGGTGTTTGAGAGAACGAAGTGATAGAATGAGAATTGAGGAAATGAAAGATGAAGAGGAGACCCATAGAGGATGGAGGGTGCATGGTTTTGGGTAGGGTGTTTGGGCGAGTTTCAATTGTTTACGTTTTGGTTCGTTTCGACATAAATTAGAAATATTCGTTGAACGCGATTTCCGAGAAAATTAAAGTTCTTAAACACGATTTTACTAAAAGATTAAGTACTCATATGCCCAATATCCAAACTCGTTTACCCAACGACCGTAAGAAATGGGAAAATCCCGATTTTACGACTTTTATCCGAAATCTATTTTATCAAAGGAAAAGGTTTAAATATAGTTTAAATCACTTTTAAACATTTCTAAACTATCAAAAATAATTACATTTCTTCAAAATAAAATAAGATTATATTTTATCAAATAGATTTTATTTCAAATAAATTAATATTAAATTAAAATAGATTAAAATATTACTTTTAAAATATAATAAAGGTCTTCGAATTTACGGGGTGTTACGAAGTAACTCGACTCATACCTGCTCAATAACTGCCCACCATCCCCGAATGGATCACCACAGTTTTTAAAACATTAACCGAGGTCAGTACTAATCATACAATTTATATAACCAACAAGATAAAGAAACAACACAAATCAAACAAATACACACAATCACCCACACCAATCAATCTCTCATCACCGACCGTCCACTTTGGACCAGCCACGCCATGGGGGACCGCAGCCGTACCCACCAAATCCCCACTCATCATACCGAGCGATAACCATGTCCCATTAATGTGCACATCCCCTCCCGTGGCGGGTTCCACGGAGGGCGAAACTAGGGCGTGAAGCCACTCCCGCAAGTGACTCCACTCAGCCGAGAACGCATCGCGAGAACCAGAGACAAACAATCACAACCACCAACAACAATCAATCAACAACCGTCATAAAACCAATACGATAATAATCAGCAATTACACAACACCAACAATGCATTATGGGACTAATACTGAGTAGGGAAACCCTACCTGGAAAGAACAACACAATCAGACGATGTCACAGCTGATATCAAAACGTTTTCTCTACGAATCCTCCTCCTAGCATGCAAACATATAATCACTACCAATTATACAAAACAACAAAACCCCCAAATCCCCATATTAGGGTTTAACCAACATTAAAGAAACATTATAAAAATGGTACGTAGGTCTTACCCTCGACGCAAGGATCACAAAGGTATCAAGAAAGGTAAAATCCGACCTTCCAAGCTCCGGGATTTGCCAACAATGCGATTAAAGCGAATGACGTAGTTTGATTTCTCTTTTCACAGTAATTAGGTTTTAAAAAGTGTTTAAAGAATAGTGACGGAAGTAATATATACTTAATCGCATTATTAACAAAACCCGAGAAATCATCCCCCGTAAACCGGCTACTCGATCGAGTAGCTGAGGTACTCGATCGAGTGCCCCCTTACTCGATCGAGTATCTATGTTACTCGATCGAGTACCCAACAGGTCGGAAACTATTTTAAACTGCAACTCACCCTTACTCGACAGAGTAAGGCCTACTCGATAGAGTACCCCGAGACTCATAAATACGTAGTATTACACTGGTATCCATGACATGTTTGGCATGTCATGGTGTATATTGTCAGTCATGCATTTTGTATTATGACGGTTGTTGTATGTTGTGATCGTATATGTCGGAGGATTTGTTGTCGTTGTTATTTTGGAGACGTAAGACGGTTGGGAGACCGTCTAACGCTTAATTTGACTCTTGGAGCTTCCCACTCCAAGAGGGATGTGCACATTAATGGCTTGAGTCATGGAGGGACTCGTGTGGTTGAGAAACGACGTTTGGCAGGGGATCCGGTTGGCTTCTGGACCCGGTACGTCTGGGCGTGTCCTGGTACCTATTTGTGATTGTTGGTATGTATTGGCGCGTCTCGGTACCAGTGTGGTTGTCGATATGTCGGGGCGTGTCCCGGTACCGTGGTGATGGTTGTTTGATAATGGTTCATTTATATCATGGTCATGTTTTATATTCACACACTCGAGTCGTATCACACTTTATTTATTGAAACTGACGTTTGTTGTGTCTGTGTAATTGTCACCTATTTCCAAGGTGGCTTGTGTCGATCCGTATGATATTTCCGATCATATGGGGACCAGTTTAAGTACATGTTTGGATAGCACGCGGGAGACGGGACGAGCTTGATGAGTCACAGGACGAGTATAGTTGTCATGAGTTGTACTTTATTCATTTATTTACGTTTATGTAATTAATTAAACATTACATTATAAAATGTTCCTTGATTGAAGTTTTGAAACCCTACCTCGGGAAACCGAGATGGTAATGGTTCAATTATTTTGGTCGGATAATTGGGGTTTTATAAAGTGGTATCAGAGCGATGATTTTGGAACCTGAAACTAATGAACCAAAAATGAATCTAGGAGAGTCTAAGTAAAATGAACCCGACATGAGTACAATAGGAGATCGGTTTTGGATGAGTAGGCGCCCTCATGCCAAAGCTAGTGCCTATCGTCTCAGTTGGTCACTACGTGGGTGGTTAGGATTTTGGGAACCGTTATGTGAATCGTGATATGAATGCATATGTGTTATGGTATTAATGTGCGTTCGAATATGACACTACGCCAAATAAGACCTTCAATAACGGTCAGATAATGCAATTACCGATATTAAATAGAAACACGGAACCGTTATTGCAACGACTGCTGTTAAATATATACCACGGTTGTATACAAACACGCGACCGTTATATAACATCAATAACGGATCTATAATACCGTTATCACAACTCAAGAACCGTTATAAAACTGTTGTTAAATATCTTTATGGCAACGGGTATACTTTTAAGAAACCGTTATTAAATATTAATAACGGTTTCAAACCCGTTGTCCTAGTTTACTATTGACAACGGTTTAGTGGTTCCAAAACCATTGTTAAATATTATATATGATAACGGTTCATTTCGTTATCTTATTTAATTAAATGTCAAATTTAACAACGGTTTTATTGCGTGCTAAACCGTTGTTATATTTATCAATTGATGAAACTTTGACAGCGGTTCTTCTTAAATAAACCGTTTTTAAAATTTTGAACTCGACAACGGTTATCATTCGTTATCTTATATTTTTGGCGATTTGAATGGGAGGGAAAAGATGTCAACGGTTATTTATCTAAATAAAACCGTTGTCAAATAACTATTTGCAACGGGTTGTTTTTAACCGTTATCGTTTTTAATTTTTTTTTAAAAAAAATGATTTTAGCTTGTTCTAGCAAATTCTTTGAAATGCTATTTTTTCAAAGAATATTAGCAGCTTCTTTGAATGCTATTTTTCAAATTTCTTCAAAAATAGCATTCCAACAAATTGTGCACTCGCAAAAATTCAATCCGCATCAAAATATTACACCCCGTGATCAATTAAACTCGCCAAAACAAAGACAAACAGGATGATCAAAAGCCAAAACACAACTTCCTCAAAAAAACAAAATAAGCCAATACACAATGGCTCTATATATATACAGACACACACGTACATAAATCATGAGCAAACTATTGAGACTCCGCTAATAAAACAACATAACTGGCTCACATATTTCTCATCTGATTGATGTCCTCTGGTGAATATTCCGCGACTTTGTTGAGTGTTAGTGGAAACTACAATTCAAAATATATTAAATCAAAATAGATATAATACATGGAAGTATACAGAATTGAACTCAATTTACGTCTAAAATAGTTTTTAAATCACACTAACCCGTATCGGAATGGTAGAAAGTTTTCCGTTGATAACCTTCCACATGTACTAACAAACGTAAAAGGCGCATTGTTTGTCGTCTGGCGCTTTAGGATACTATTATATAAATCACACACAAATGAGCTGAATTAGATAATCAACCTCTCGCATAAACATTAATTAAATGATACGAGTAATTATTAAGAATACACTTATACTATTGGCGTGATAAAATTGGGATAAGTGTTACTTTCATATTTCCCAAGTGGACATAATCTTTTGTTTCTTCAAAAACACTAATTCATAAATATACACACATGCCATTATTATTTGCATATACATGGCTCAAGTCATACAATAACAAATGACATTATTGAAGGTTGTAAACTTACTCATTTAACATCCTTACACAACTGTCAGAGGGTTTGCCTTCGCGAGAGTCAATCCAGTACACTGTTTTCGTTTCTACTTGGATTGCCAGTAGCACCCAATGCTTCCTATTCATTTTGGGACATTGAACTGTTAGTTCATTTACACGCATTTAAGCATGTTAATAATAAATTTATAGAACCGTGATTCATTACAATAATCACGTACTATACATACATATTCTCATTGTAGGGGGCAAGCCATAGTTTTTTGGACGACATCAACCGACAAGCGATACTTTTGATTTGTTCTTCGTATGAAATTCTGTGCACAGAGAACGCCTTAGGACTCAAGAATCCGTAGGCTTGAATTGAGACCTTCCACTCAGCGAACTGATTATTGAGGTACCTATTACGCCACATGGAATGAAGATTGTTATTATAATTGATAATTTAAACAAACATCATTATTCGTAAATGGAAATGATTAAATAGTTTTATTAATAAAACTTACTTCATCCAAATCAAAATGTGAACAACATCTAAATTGTCAAGGTCGACAAATTCTATCAGTTGCTTCGGATCCAGTATGGCTCTATCAGCTGCGCCCATAACTTCCTTTTCAATGTTAATCATGACTAAATCCCATGTAGGTGACCTCTTTACAGCCAGGTTATGCAAAGCCTTCAGCAAAGCAGTTTTCATCTTTTTCTTATATTCACACGATTCATAATAAGAATCATAAGCACGCTTGACTGCAACAACTTTCGTTAACGTAGTGGTAATTGTTTTAGCTGCCATCATGGCTTCGCTTATGTTCTGCAAATGTAAAGATTAAAGTATTTACGATATGTTAATATTTGTACCCTAATCTATTTATAGAACAAGTAATAATTAACGTCTGTATATAGGTACCTCGGGGATGACAACATTGATGAGGTTGTCAGGCCATTGCACATAAGAACTTAGGGATTCTTTCAAATAAGTGACCTCCTCATTAGGAAATAGTACTTTTACTTCCCCGTACTCGTCTTTATATAATTGGGACACTTCCAATTTCCTACAATTGTGACGAAGGGGTATACCATGAACCTTAACTTGTTGAAGCCGGTCGTAATTAAACACGTATCCCATGGCAACAACAACTTTCTATTTTCCCTGTAAATAGGACTGATGCGTGTCGTTCAACACCAAAAATAAATGCCAACAAGCTTAAACTATAAATAGCTAGGGAAGTCGGGTCGAATCCACAGGGAGATGGGAATCCTATAGTCAACTAAGTCTGTCGAAAGTAACCAAAATGAGGGGTTTGTTGTTTGTTTTTCTAAGAAACTACGAGCAAGGAGAGAGTAAAAAGAACGAGAAAGAAATAGAGTAGAGATGAATAAGAGAGAAGAATACTAGGATTGTCGGTTCACCATGGCTTCTAAAGTCCGGACTAAATCGTAAATGCCCTAAGTTCACGCTGTGGGTAATAAACGTCACCTTTCGGTCCTTAGTTCGCCCTAGGCAATACTAGTTTAGCTCTCGCCCTAGCTAGAAAAGATCCTAATGAAACGCTGCAGAACTACTCTTTTTCCAATCTTTCGATCTAAGAGAAGGGGATATCGAGACAGTTAATTGAGTGCGTCGACTCAAACAATTAAAAGATATTAAAGCAGCAGATGCATACAACTAGACTACGGGTACTCTAATTAATTCGTCCTTCCTACGCCATGGCTACCCTAAATCCTAGCAAAGCGATTAACTATTCATGATCGAAATAGAAGACAATAATGGCAAACAAATGACAATAGATAACATAATAAATGAAACTGAACTGAAACTATATTAAAGATAATACCGAGTTCAACAAAGGAAGAATTGAGAAATGGCGATGAAAATTATTTCCGATCCAAAAACTTAAGCAACAGTCTCCGTTTTTCGTCCTCAATCTGATAATTAGGTCTCTAGTATTCCTTGCCTATTTATATCAAAACAATAGTAAAGAAACAAGGCGTATAAAACAACACAGCCGATCCAAAGCCCATCAGCGCGTGGCCTCTCGATCGAACTACACAAATTGCTCGATCGAGAGCTTTCCTCGATATCTCCCTCGATCGAGAACAGGACATCTCGATCGAGGCCTTCACCTTCGCATTCACTCGATCGAGAACAGGACATCTCGATCGAGGGATTCTTGAAGCTCATGCCTCTCGATCGAGCTAATTTGGGAGTTCGATCGAAAGGTCTTAACTTCTTGTGTGTTCTCCTATTCCTTTGGATGCCTTCACGCATCTCAAGACGGTAAGATTTCACGTCGACTCTCTTAAGTAAGCTTGGGGGACCACAAATAGGCTGATTTCCAGTCATTCCGGTTCGTACCTGCAAATAATGCAAAACAGAACAAAGTAGACTATTCGGGGTATAAAATGACATAATATCACTCAAATACATAGAAATGCGTGCCAAAAGAGACCGTTAAAGTCTATGTAAAATGCACGCATCAAACTTCCCCAAACCAAACCTTTGCTTGTCCTCAAGCAAACTAATGCAACTAGCTAGGGTGAAATGGATAGGAGTAGAACATAGACAAGCTGAGGACCGCCGGCTCAAACCGTTTAATGCATAAGAATCGACTACTCAAAGCCCAATGTCAAAGCAAACGAATTTATGCATATTTCAAAAAGATGTTGAACTTTCGACCTTGCAAGACTTTCAAAATCGGACTCTCACGGGTCGCTCAATAACACAATTAAGCATAAGGTGATATGTGAAATAAGATCGAAAGAATAAAGAACACTCACCTAACTGCAACCTATAAGGACATGCATGCAGTCTAACATGAATAAAGCCTCTACAACCTTACATATGCATTCCAACCAAACTGATGACCAAGACACATGCCGAGGACTTACATATGGGTAAGTGAGGTAATGGGTAAGAAGGGGCTAAAATGAATTTGGATATGTGGGGTTAATAGCCGGGCTAGCAACAACGAATCCAAATTATAAAACTTCCCACTTCATACTCAACTAATCAAGACAAAACAGTGCAAAATGAATGCACACAACTCACTAAACACCATAAAATTGCCAACTCCCCATAAGATATAGATTAAACATGGGAGTATAAATCACAACAAATAGTCTTTCATTTTCCGCATATGATTTTGATTTTTTTTCTTTTTTTTCTTTTCGGAATTTCCTTTTCTTTTTTTTTTCTTTTTCCTTCACTTCTTTTTCAATATTTCTCCTTCATTTCCTTCACCCATCCATCTCATGAAAAGATATAATAACCAACTGCAAATCAACACATTTCCAACATTGCTACCATTACTAGCTCGGCTAGGGTAGGAAAAATATGGATTGTAGCTAAATAGGGGCAAAATGGGCAATTTGGCTATGTGGAGCTCATGGGTAAAATGAAATAAAGGGGTTGCCTCTCCAAACATGTGTCACCAACCACAGACCCGAATGCATACAGGTACTAAGTAGACTAAACTCATGCTTATGCAATTTGATGTTACATGCCTTATAAGGAGTAACTACTCACTTTCTACAAGAACTGGTCATGGATGACACCAGTTATAAGCTCTAAAACCTCAGAAAATGATGTAGTTTGCCAAAGTTTCAAGTCAAGTCTATTTGTTCAACGCATTTTGAAACGAAATTCGAGAAATTGCAAAGACTTTTGCTAAAAGATGTGAAACAATGCAAGGCTTAAGCAAAAAGACAGTCATCAGCAATGAAAAATTTCTATCAGACTCAACCTAAAATGCAGAAATAAACATGATTTTTTTTTTGAAGTTTTCAATTTTTATGAGATTATTAGTTTTTATGAAATAAAATACAATGCAAACGTAAGAAAACGTGATAACAGAAATGCAATAAAAACAACATGCAAACACGATATGGATGCAAACCCTCCCCAAACAAAACTGTACAATGTCCCCATTGTACAAAGTAAAGGAAAAGAGATGCAAACTACAGAGAGGGAAAACCGAAAACCTACAAAAGCGCGCAGACCACGGGCCTCCCCAAACCGAACCAAAAAGAGAGGTTAGTAGGGCTCTCGATCGACAAGTGAGTAGGTCGATCGAGAAGAACACGGTACTCGATCGAGACAATTAACACTCAATCGAGTCTTTTAGCAGTGCACAAACTCGATCGAGAACAGGACATCTCGATCAAGGGATTTGAAGGGGAAGGACCGCTCGATCGAGCAAGAAATCTACTCGATCGAGGGTCACAGCATCGATGTAAACAAGATGGGTACTGTGCTTGTACAAATTACGCATAAACTCTATTAAAATTGTTCAAACGCACACCAAACAGAAATAAAGAATGTCAAAAGTTTCAAAAACAAACACAACAAAATACAATCGGGTTGCCTCCCGAAAAGCGCAGGTTTATGAGGTCCCGCACGACCAATAAGCGTCAAACATCACTCTCCGCCATCGCGTCGAAAAAGAGAACTTCGACGCGTCCAATCACAGCATCGGCCCCATAATAATGCTTCACTAGATGACCATTAACTTTGAAGCAATTCCCCTCGGAGTCCTCTAACTCAACTGATCCAAATTTAGTGACGCCAGCCACCGTGTACAGCCCACTCCACCTGGACTTCAGCTTACCAGGAAATAGTCTCAACCGGGCATTAAACAGTAACACCTTTTGCCCCACATGGAACTCACGGGGTACAATCCTCTTATCGTGCCAACGCTTAGTCTTCTCCTTATAGATTCGGAGCTATCATAAGCGTTCACCAAACTCCTCCAAATAGCATCTAGCCGCAATAAACGCTTCTCACCACACAAGTCAAGATCATAATTAAGCTGGCGGATAGCCCACCAAGCTTTATGTTCTAGCTCAACAGGAAGATGACAAGACTTTCCATACACTAAACGATACGGTGAAGCACCGAGTGGTGTCTTAAAAGCCGTCCTATAAGCCCACAACGTGTCCTCTAGTTTAGCACTCCAGTCTTTCCGTGATTTAGACACTACTTTACTCAATATCTCTTTTAGTTCCCTATTAGAGACTTCGACCTGTCCGCTAGTCTGAGGGTGATACCCCAAACCTCTACGGTGTTTGACACCATATTTAGACAGCAAAGCAGTCAACTGTTGTTCTCTAAAATGCATACCCCTATCGCTAATGACGACCCTAGGGACACCAAAACGGGGAAACATAATCTTACGAAACAGCTTAATCACGGTCCGGGCATCACAATTGGGAGTGGAAATTGCCTCCACCCACTTGGACACGTAGTCTACAGCTACCAGAATATACCTGTTACCCTGGCTAGACGGGAATGGCCCTTGATAATCAATGCCCCATACATCGAAAATCTCAACCTCTAAGATGCCGTTCTGGGGCATCTCATGTCTCTTGGAAATGTTTCCCGTTCTCTGACAAGCATCACAGCTAGCAACAAAAACTTTAGTGTCAGCGAAAAGAGTTGGCCAATAAAAACCTGACTGCAATACCTTAGCCACGGTACGCGATGAACCGTGGTGTCCTCGATAAGGGGCTGAATGACAGCCTTCTAGGATAGCTTTGGTCTCCCACTGCGGAATACACCGTCTGTAGAGACCGTCTGCGCACTCCTTAAATAAATAAGGGTCATCCCAGAAATATTGCCGTGCATCATGTAAGAATATCTTGCGCTGCTGATGAGATAAATCCGGTGGCAATGCCTCGATCGACAAAAAGTTAGCATAATCGCAAACCAAGGTTCAAAGACCATCCTTAGAATTCACAGAGGTAACAGAAAAAACATCAACGAAAAATAAGGAGTCGTCAAAAAAAGAATCATTAATGGGAAGAGAATCCTCCCCCTCCTGTTGCGTCAGACGCGACAGATGGTCAACTACGACATTTTCTGCTCCCTTCTTATCCTTAATCTCCAAGTCAAACTCCTGTAAAAGGAGTATCCATCTCAGCAATCTGGCCTTAGCCTCCTTCTTGTTCGGAAGGTGTTTCAGCGCTGCATGATCTGTAAAAATAATAACTTTAGAACCCAACAAATATGATCTAAACTTATCTAATGCATACACAACAGCTAAAAGCTCCTTCTCCGTGGTAGCATATTTCACTTGAGCCTCATCCAGAGTTCGGCTCGCATAATAAATCGCACTCAGCGCCTTGTCTTTCCGCTGGCCTAGCACCGCTCCTAATGCGTAATCGCTGGCATCGCACATAATCTCAAAGGGCAGTTTCCAGTCCGGAGGCTGGATGATGGGTGCAGAGACCAAAGCCTGCTTCAAAGTGTTAAAAGCAGAAAGACATTCATCATTAAAATCAAAAGGAGCATCCTTTAAAAGCAATTGTGTAAGTGGTCGAGCAATCTTTGAGAAGTCCTTGATAAACCGGCGATAAAAGCCAGCGTGACCAAGGAAACTCCTCACCCCCTTAACATTAACTGGAGGGGGTAATTGCTCGATTACTTGCACCTTTGCTTTGTCTACCTCAATACCCCTGTTGGAGACTAAGTGCCCAAGGACTACGCCCTCATTTACCATAAAATGGCACTTCTCTCAGTTTAGCACCAGATTAACCTCAATACAACGCTGCAAAACTTTATCAAGGTTAGCTAAACAATTATCAAAATCATTCCCATAGACACTGAAGTCGTCCATAAAGACTTCCATGATAGACTCGATATACTTAGAAAAGATCCCCATCATACACCTCTGAAAGGTAGCAGGGGCATTGCACAAACCAAAAGGCATCCTGCGATAAGCAAAAACACCCTTTGGACAAGTAAAAGTAGTCTTTTCCTGATCATCTGGGTGAATAGGGATCTGGAAGAACCCTGAGTACCCATCCAGATAACAGAAAAACTCATGAGAAACCAATCTCTCTATCATCTGATCAATGAAAGGAAGGGGGAAATGATCTTTCTTGGTGGCGGCATTTAATTGCCGATAATCTATACACATTCGCCACCCGGTCACTAGTCTAGTAGGTATTAGTTCATTGTTTTCATTTCGGACAACTGTGGTACCTCCTTTCTTAGGTACCACCTGAACGGGACTTACCCATTTAGAATTCCCAACTGAATAAACAATACCTGCGTCGAGTAGTTTCATAACCTCAGCCGTCACAACTTCCTCCATCTTCAGATTCAGCTTTCGCTGACCCTGTCTGCAAGGTTTGTGATCATCCTCTAACTCAATCCTATGCATGCAGACATCAGGGCTGATGCCCTTAAGGTCATCCAATGAATATCTCATCGCCTTCCTATTTCTCTTAAGAACAGTCAATAAAGCAGCTAACTGTTCGTCGTTGAGCTTAGCACTCACAATCACTGGGAACTGCTCAGTATCATTAAGAAAGGCATACTTAAGGTGAGAGGGAAGAGCTTTACGCTCGGGGACCTTTACCTCGACTGAGCACAAAGTGTGTGCCAAGTTCTCTACCTGTTCCAGCTGAACGTCAGACAACTCTATCTGATCTGTAGTAATTCCAAGCACCTCCTCGACATCATCCTCGTCATCTGAAAAATCTGCATACTCATCTAGAAAGATCAAAGACTCCTGCGGATCCTTAACTAAGGAATCCGACCAAAACTCGTAAGCAGACTCATCAACAATATCAACATAATAACAAGTATCCTCTATCATTGGTCTAGACAAGGTCTCGGGCAGACTAAACGTAATCAAATCATCCCCTACCTCTAGAGTCAAACGCCCGAGTTTGACATCAATAATGGCTCCAGCTATACACAAAAACAGTCTACCTAGAATAATCTGGGTACGGGTATCCTCAGCAATATCGAATACAATAAAGTCCACTGGAATAAAGAATTTGCCCACCTTAACGGGCACATCCTCTAAGATATCTAAGGGCCGTCTAACTGATCTGTCGGCCATCTGTAGGGTGATATTGGTCATTTTTAGGTGACCCAATTTAAGCTTAGAAAAGATAGAATAGGGCATGACACTGACACTAGCTCCAAGGTCACACAGCGCCCTATTTATCACCATATCTCATATAACACAAGAAATAGAGAAACTACCCGGTCCTTCGATTTTAGGGGAGACTTTCTTGAAATTAGACTACTAGACTCTTCCATGAAAGCGACGGTAGTCAAGTTTCGCAAAATTCCCTCTTACGCGTAATAATATCTTTCATAAATTTTGCGTAAGGAGGTATTTAGGTAATTAACTCAAGAAAAGGAATAGTTACACAATGTTTCTTACCATATCCGCGAATTTGTCTTTGAATTGTCTCTCCGTCTTTGTGTCGCGTAATCGACTCGGGTAAGGGACCTTAACCATAGGAAGTGGGTCCTCTTATTTCTCTTTTCCTTTATCATTTCTCGACACCCTCGCAGCACAGGAGGATACCCCACTACGGTCAGCATTGGAATGCGTGTCCGCAGGCTCAGCTTCTCTCGATCGAGGCTCAGAAGTGCTCGATCGAGAGGTTTTCTTGCTAACCTCTCTCGATCGAGAGGTTTCATCGTGCAGATTACTCGATCGAGGGGTATCGTCTCTTGATCGAGTGGTTGCTTCCTCAGCATTGGTCGATCGAGAGGTAAGTTCACTCGATCGACCACCCTTCAGCAATTCTTCGTCATTTTGCTTCGCAGTGATCCCTGCCTCGGCGTTTGAACCTTCTGGAGTATGTTCTGGTCCGTCATAAGTGCGACCACTCCTCAAACTTATTGCATTGACCGGGTCTTCCTCTAAGCACATTGACTCACACTTTTCGAGTAGTTTACGGAAGACATCCGCACCAGATTCCTGCTCAAGATGTTGCGTGTGAATGGCGGCCTTAAGGTTGTACTCGACCTGAACATTATCAGCATAAAGCTCGAGGGAAGGGCCTCCTTGCCTAATCTTCCGATAGGCTAGAACGCTTTCGGATGTAGCCATACATGAAATGGGACTGTGTCCCCATTCGCCACATCTTCCACAAATGACCTTCATAGTTGAACTATAATCTGTAAGCACAAAAACACTCGGGCCAAGAATGAGAACTGTCTCAAGGAATAAATTCCCGGAGACAAAAGACAAACAAAGAAACTATAAAATTGCACCGTCTCCCCGGCAACGGCGCCAAAATTTGATGCGTGTCATTCAACACCAAAAATAAATGCCAACAAGCCTAAACTATAAATAGCTAGGGAAGTCGGGTCGAATCCACAGGGAGACGGGAATCCTATAGTCAACTAAGTCTGTCGAAAGTAACCAAAATGGGGGGTTTTTTGTTTGTTTTTCTAAGAAACTACGAGCAAGGAGAGAGTAAAAAGAACGAGAAAGAAATAGAGTAGAGATGAATAAGAGAGAAGAATACTAGGATTGTCGGTTCACCATGGCTTCTAAAGTCCGGACTAAATCGTAAATACCCTAAGTTCATGCTATGGGTAATAAACGTCACCTTTCGGTCCTTAGTTCGCCCTAGGCAATACTAGTTTAGCTCTCGCCCTAGCTAGCAAAGATCCTAATGAAACGCTGCAGAACTACTCCTTTTCCAATCTTTCGATCTAGGAGAAGGGGATATCGAGACAGTTAATTGAGTGCGTCGACTCAAACAATTAAAAGATATTAAAGCAACAGATGCATACAACTAGACTACGGGTACTCTAATTAATTCGTCCTTCCTACGCCATGGCTACCCTAAATCCTAGCAAAGCGATTAGCTATTCATGATCGAAATAGAAGACAATAATGGCAAACAAATGACAATAGATAACATAATAAATGAAACTGAACTGACACTATATTAAAGATAATACCGAGTTCAACAAAGGAAGAATTGAGAAATGGCGATGAAAAGTATTTCCGATCCAAAAACTTAAGCAACAGTCTCCGTTTTTCGTCCTCAATCTGATAATTAGGTCTCTAGTATTCCTTGCCTATTTATATCAAAACAATAGTAAAGAAACAAGGCGTATAAAACAACACAGACGATCCAAAGCCCATCAATACGTGGCCTCTCGATCGAACTACACGCTTGCTCGATCGAGAGCTTTCCCTCAGTATCTCCCTCGATCGAGAACAGGACATCTCGATCGAGGCCTTCACCTTCGCATTCACTCGATCGAGAACAGGACATCTCGATCGAGGGATTCTTGAAGCTCATGCCTCTCGATCGAGCTAATTTGGGAGTTTGATCGAAAGGTCTTAACTTCTTGTGTGTTCTCCTATTCCTTTGGATGCCTTCACGCATCTCAAGACGGTAAGATTTCACGCCGACTCTCTTAAGTAAGCTTGGGGGACCACAAATAGGCTGATTTTCAGTCATTCCGGTTCGTACCTGCAAATAATGCAAAACAGAACAAAGTAGACTATTCGGGGTATAAAATGACATAATATCACTCAAATACATAGAAATGCGTGCCAAAAGAGACCGTAAAAGTATATGTAAAATGCACGCATCAAGGACAGACGACAAGCCACCTTGCAATCGCCGTTCATGTCAGCTTTAATCAATTAGTACACATACATTCACTACCTTTAATAAATTTCGTAAGTAAAAAACGTGTATGATATGAATAATTATAAACTAGCAGCTATTACATTTTTCGGTGTTGAGAAGAACATCTGATCATCAACTACCTCCACTTCATCCTATGTCACGGCCTTCCTGGCATCCCCTTCCTCTTCAACTACCTGATATCGATCCTCGGCTCCCACTTCAGTCTCCTTTCCCATTTCCTTCTCCCTTGTCATGTCATCCTCGGCTTCCTTCTGTACATTAACACTTGTCCATATAACACGTACTGGATTTCCAAATCATATAACACACTGTGTATAAGACATAAATATTATTACCTCTTTCTCCTCCTCCTCCTCCTCCTCCTCCTCCTCCTCCTCCTCCTCCTCCTCCTCCTCCTCCTCCTTCTGCTCCTCCTCCTCCTCCTCCTTCTCCTCCTTTGCTTCCTTTATGACATGTTGAACCATATCTAACTCCTTTTCTGATGGCTTTCCCCAGTTTCTAACATTCTCACCATCAAACTGGCTGTTTTCTATAGCTGTGTAGTAGAAATTAATGTCAGCATATATAGTTGTAAATTAATTACGTTGGTTCAAATACAGTATTTATAGATTACCTTCTTGGAATCATCACCACGTCGAGTAGTTTTCCCAAAATACTTAGTGATACCAACATGCGTTCCTACCCCTCTCACATGACCTGGATGCTCTACTTTGCCGATTGCCCTAGCAAGAATGTCATCACGTCCTTCAGGCTTTCATTTTCCTTCCTGTACCTCCTTCTCACAGATCCTCTACATACACATAAAACCATTAAGCAACTCACAATTATATAACTCCGACTACCAGTGGTAGGAGTGACATATTTATTCAAACTTATAATTTTCTCTTTGATGTCCTTGTCATATTCAGTTTCCGTCTTTTCATTCTTAGGAGTGTGACCTTCCACCCAAGCGTCGTGACGACTGAATTTTCCAAGCTTTGCTTACAATTCATTCATCACATTGCCTTTTTATGAGTTCTCAAAACAGTTAACAAAGAAGAAAGTTGACCTTCAGTTAGGCTAGCATTGACAATTACTGGGTTCATTTCACAGTCATCAAAAAATTCATACTTAAGATGAGAGGGAAGGGGTTTTAGTTCAGGTTTCTTTACCTCAGTTACCTTAGAGGAGACACCTAAACTGTATACCTTTTGATGTGGGCATTCCTCTCCAGTGGGCAATTTCTCAATCTCATGAACTTCTAGACTCCATGAACCCGTCTCAGCAGCTAAATCAGAAACAAGGGCAATCTCCAGAGGGTCCCTGTTTAAACACATAGAAAGACACTCATCAATAGTAAAATCAACAACATCAATACTATAACAAGTTTATTCTATCATGGGACGTTTTAAAGCCTTCTCAAAGTTAAAAACAATTGTATCATCCTCTACAGCTAAAGTCAGTCTCCCTTTCCTAACATCTATAACCGCCCCCGTTGTGTGAAGGAATGGTCTACCCAAGATGATAGGGATTTGGTTGTCCTCAGCCAAGTCTAAGACAACAAAATCTACGGGAATGAAGAATTTCCCAATTCGAACGGGAACATCCTCCAACACCCCCAATGGGTGTTTAACAGATCGATCGATCAGCCATCTGCAAAGTCATATTAGTAACAGTCATTTGACCCATATTTAATTTCTTACAAATAGAATAAGGCCTGACACTAACGCTAGCTCCTAAATCACATAGAGCTTTACTAATAACGAGATGACCAATATGACAAGGGATAGAAAAACTCCCTGGATCCTTAAGCTTAGGTGGTGAATTAACTTGCAACATGGCGCTGCATTTTTTAGTATAAGCAATGGTTTCCACCGCATCAAAGGATCGTTTCCTTGTCAAAATCTCCTTCATGAACTTCGCGTAAGCTGGCACTTGAGTGATTAATTCAGTAAAAGGAACACTTATCTGTAAGTTCTTCACTACCTCCATAAACTTACCAAACTGCTTGTCCAGCAAAAACTTTTGTTGACGATGCGGAAAAGGTAGTGCAATAGTAATCGGCTCGGCATCCTTCGCTTTAGAAACAACTTTTGAAACATCGTCATCGACCAGAGAGGATCCTCGATTGAGCCCTGATGACACTCGATCGAGCCCTGATGACACTCGATCGAGCACTGAAGTTCCTCGATCGAGCCTGATGCTACTCGATCGAGGAACCTTGGCAGATTCGCTGTTTTGATTTTTCTCGCTTTTATTCTCAGCTCGTGTTTCAACTTCGTCAACTTCTTTTTCATCATCACCTAGCTCCAAATTGCCCAATCCCTTAGGATGCATATAAGGTACTTCATTATCATTAGTGGGCAATTCTTCATCATGGCTTGGCAACTCCGGATTTTGATATGTGGTACCGCTCCTCAATTGAATGACATTAGCTTGCTCGTGAGCTTGTTTACCTTGAGGATGAAGACCTCCGGGCTGTTTTGAGGAATTTTGAACTACCATCTGAGCTACCTGGGTATCCAGCATCTTATTATGGGCTATCAACTCAGAAATTTGAGCCGTCTGCTTTTGTTGCATAGCCAAAGTTTGTTGCAACAAATTTCGCAACTCTGCCATCTCATTGTTTGGAGCTTGTTGAGGAGTTTGTTTAGGAAGTTGTTGATAATGATTGTTAAACTGCTAACCTCCTTGATTCTGCCTTTGATATCCTCTTTGTGGTTGATTAACACTGTTGGAATATGTGTCCTCCGGCAATTATGTGATCACAACTGTTGATCATGATGATCACATGTTTAAGTCTCATTATAAAGAATACAATTGGGAAGTAATATTTTACTGTCAACTGGTCCACACATATCGGTAATGATTGGCTGACTAGAGTTTGACATTACTGTCGTGAGAAGGTGGTGACCAGTTGATCCCCTTAGGTCATACCTAAAGGGTAACACTCTTAATTTTATGTGACATGTGACATGTGACATATTGACAAATTGACAAAAATAAAATGGAATCCATTTTATATGTGTGCCGAAATTAAGAGGAGAATCAGGCTAATATTGTATTGATTATGTTAGTGGTAAACATAATCATTCCCTAACATACTAGCCATGCAAAACCTTGTGATTATTGTGAAGAACAACTAGTGCATGCATTGGTCCCTTTTTCTTCCCCTCTTACACGGTTTTTCATAAGGCAAAATCAAGGGTTTTTGCCTTATATTTTAGGATTATTTAACAAGAATACTCTAAACTATTGGTGGTCTTCTCAAAATACTCCGAACTTTAATTTAACTCACAATATATCGTACAATTACCCCCATCTTCTCGTATTGCACTTGGCTCATTTTTTACTTGTAAAATCAGGTCAAATAGTCATGTGGGTGGTGATGAATTCCATTACCATCACTACATACCATAACCACTAACTTCTTCTTCTCCATTCACACCATAACAACCGCATAAACCACCTCCTAGCTGCGCACTGCCACCATCACTACACGTCTACACCCTTGCTTTGACGCACCACCCACGCCACACTTAACCACCAACTGCCTCATTCCCGAATGTTTCTCCACCAACTGCACCATTCACGCCATGTTTATCCACCACCATGGTCACCCATAAAAACTACTTTTTCCAATTAAACCCTAGATACCCATTCACATCAGGTATCTCCACCACCATTACACCACCATTCACACAGCCAACACCACATCGAGCCACATCGTTGCTTCCTTTTCTCCATTGCCTCACTTTTTTTTCCCGTCTATAAACCAAATGTAACAGCCTGCCCTTTCTTTTGTCGCCGACTACCACAACTCCGGCCTGGTGCGTCTTATCTCTTCACCTTCGTCATCGTCGTCCTTCCCTCCTACAATCAGATAAACCCTAGACCCCCAAATTAAATGGGATAATGTTAATTTGAGTTTTTGGGGGTTGTGGGATGCCGTTATGGTGGTCAGCGGAGGTATAGAGGCGCCGGAGATCATTAATTAAATTAGGATAGGTGGTTATGATGGATGGTGGAGGTTGTGGTGTTGGTTATGTGGTTATAGATAAGGGTTAGGTGGGTTATAAGAAGAGATAAGAAAAAGGTGACCTGCTAAAGAGGTAGACGGTCACTGAGTGTATTATGAGAAGATGGGGGTAATTGTATGGTATATTGTGAGTTAAACTGAAGTTCGAAGTATTTTGAGTAGATCGTCAATAGTTCAGAGTATTCTTGTTAAATAATCCTATATTTTATCATATACACTAGATAACATGGTAGTGTATTAGCTCATTCATCATCCATCATAAAATATTTTAGAGAGATAAAATATTTTCTTCCTTCTTCTCCCTCTCTTAACCGGTTTTAAGAGACCAAAAACCAAATATTTTTGGGTCAATTTTACACTAAATTAATATTATTCTAGTATTCATAATATTAATTTGATTAAGAGTTTGCCTTGGGTATTTTACTTTGGGAGGGATTCTACACTTGGATCCTAGTTCATCCATTAAGGAAAGCACAAGAACAAGAGAGAAGGAGAACTCTCTTGTGCCCATATAAACCAAAATACCAATGTAAGATGAAGATTTCTTCTTTAAATTGTTTTATTGTTTGCATGCATAAGATCACCATTTAATTTTATGACTAAGTTAACAATAACATATATGAATATGTTAGTAAAGAGATCTAGATTTCTAACAAGCGGTATCAAGAGCCTTGTTTGTTTGCATGCAAATCGGTTAAAAGTTTTTCCGAGTTATACGATTAACATATAAAACTTGTTTAAATTTGTGTTATTATGATATATCACAAAAATCATTATGCATGTTAAAGTTTCTGGTCCTAAAATGTTTTTAGGATATTTTGGTTAATTTATGGAGTTTTATTGTTCATCTTACATAATAATGGCATTAAAATATGATTTTATGAATAAAATGTCATTTTCGGACTAAAATTAGCTAAACTTCGAATTTTTCAGTGATTTTTGGATATGTTATCACATGTATTATTTTGAGATGACCTGTAGATTTTCATAATTTTTGGAGTTTTATGCTCGAAAAATGGATTTTTCATGTTTAAAATCGAATTTAGATGAAAAATAGGTTAATATGAGATAAATTTCGAATCTGGTCATAGAAATTTAGTATGTTGTTACATGCAATTTTACAAGATGTTTGTAAAATAATGGGCTATATTTAAGTCTTTATGCATGATTTATGGATTTTTGATGAAAAATAGCATAAATAGTGACTTTATTAGTGAATAATTCCTAAAACATACTCAATGACTAAGGAAAAACGTCACATGTTGCATTTTATTATCTTTTTCAGATCTAAAATTGAAAAGTTGATGAATATAATTTTTCTCATGTTTTTATGATTTTTATTGATAAATCCGAAAAACCGCAACATAGTTTTTCCGATAATTTTACGAAATTTTAACCTAAGTTTTTGAACATTATGAGTGTCATGGTATTTTTCCAGAATGTTCACAAGTTTTAAATTTCAAATTTTGAATTTATTTGGAATTTTTGTGATTTATTTGAAGTTTATTGCCTTTTTATTGTAATTTTAAGTCCATTAATGAACAATTTTAGAAATATGAGTTAATTATGGTCAAATAGTTAGTGGAGACTAATTTTGAATCCTAAGAGGTTAGGGTAATTAACTTATGCATAAATATGAATTTATGTATTTTATTGTGATTTTAAAACGTTGAATCACGCAAATCCGTAAAAACCGTGTAATATACAATATTGGCTACTTAAAGGCGATTTAGCATAAAATTGGGCATGTTCATACATATTATAATGCTGCATTTTCTTTATGATTGTCATAATTTTATTTTATGTAATTTTTATTTTATGTAATTTTTACTTAGTATGGCCTTAGTTTTTAATTGATATTACCCGAAATGTATGGGAATATCGATTCGGTTGTAATTTATTGTGATCTCGTATCACCGTTTTGTAATTTAATAGATTTATTTTATTTTAATTACAAATGTATAATAGGAAATTATGTAATTTGTTATGTAATTTATTTATTCCGGAGTTCCTTAAAGACGGTGTCATTCAAGATGGCGATTCAAAAAGACGGTGTTACCTCGAGATGCGTGCCTCAACCGAAGTTCAAGGGACCAATGGAGTTGGTTTCCGAATATGTAATAGTTAAATAGTTTTTCTATTTTAGGAAGGCCATACTAGGATTTTTTTTATGCTTTGCATTTTATTTATATGTCGCATGCATCGTTAAATCGCCATAACTAAAACATGCATCATCTTTTAATCGAGTTTATCGACCGTGTCAATTAAAATTATTGTAGTTCACCGCTTTAGTTCACTTAAAACGTGATAGATAATAAATTGACATGACCTCTCGCTAAAATAAACAATTGAGACATAGCCTTACCAAAGAGTAGAAACCATGAAAACCTATTTCGTGAGGGAGTGCACTCGGCCACACCGGGGTACAAACCTTGTTACGTAGGGGAAGTGGGTGATAAATGTCTATCCACCTAATTCATGTTGATGAAGGTTTCATCGGCCACACCGTGCCTAAATTAATATGGGTTTGGATCATGGACACATTTATTCGAAATTTGGATTGAACTCAACAAAAGTTTTTCGATAAGGGTTTTATCGGCCACACCGTGCCCTTGTTGAATGTGTTTTGGGCTAAAGATAAATGTTAATGTAATATTATCGACCAAGAGTTCTAAAAGTAGAATCGATTAAAGTGTTAATCCACCGAGTTATATTGATAAGGGTTTTATCGGCCACACCGTGCCCAAGTTAATATGAATTTGGGTCTTGGAATCATTTATCTAGTTGGGTAGAGGTCACTAGAAAAATGCATAAAACTTGTTTAAATTAAAATTTTACGAGTATTATTATTAAAACGACATATGTTTTATTCCTTCTATCTTTTGTTTTGTAAACCACTTCTTTTTCTCATAACAAATGGCTACACCAAACCCAAACGCCACGCCTCTAGCTAATTCATCATGGCTCCGATCCTTCATGGATCGATGTAAACTTGAAAAGAATGGGTCAAATTTCTCTGATTGGGATGCCCAACTCAAATTAGCCGCCCAAGGTGACGACAAGCTTCGTTACCTTACCGAGGCCTCTCCACCCGAACCTACTACTAGGTCGACCGCCGCCACTAGGGAAGCATATGAGGCTTACCATAAGGAGTCCGCCGCAATGAAAAATGTGTTGATCTTTGCGATGGAGGCGGATCTCCAAAAGAGAGCCTTTAAGATGGGCACCGCTAATGAGATTTACTCCAAGCTTGTGACAATGTTTTCACAAACTCCGCGGATCGTCCAATATGAGGCGGCCGCGGCATTCTTTGATCTCGACTTCAAAGAGGGCCAAAAGGTTAGACCTCATGTGCTCAAATTAATGGAGCTAGTCGAGACCTTGAAGATTCAAAAGGTTGAAATCTCCAAAGAACTCATTGTAGATAGGATTCTACACTCCTTATCCAAAGTCAAGGCATATGTTCAATTCCGGGTGAATTTTAACATGCAAAACAAGGATGTGTCTCTTGAAGAATTGCACAAGTTACTTGTGCAAGCCGAAAGGGACATGGGGTTAAATGTGAACCCACCCAAGGATGTGCTTAACATTAGCACCAAAAGCAAGGGGGAAGTTCAAGAAGAATGAGAGGAAGGGTAAGAAGCAAGCTCCCACTTTCACCAAAACTAAGACTTATGAAGCTAGCACTTCAAAAATCAAGAAGGGTCCTCTTGATAAATGCCATTATTGTAATGGTATTGGACATTGGAAAAGAAATTGTTCCAAATACCTTGGTGATATTAAGTGGAAAGATCACTCCGAGGTAAATGACTATCCTTTCTTTTATGTTTCTATTTCAACTATGGTATTGTGATACAAAGTTGTGATAATGTATCTCCCTTTTATTGTAAATAGGGCCTCCACCAAGCAAAGACAAGGGAAAAGAAAAGCAAGCTTGAGAAACCATCAAGAAGCTAGGAATAGCTTTCATGAAGCTTCGCTTTTTATTGTCTTATTTTAATTATGTTTCGGATTTTAGAACCTTTTAAGTTTCCGTGTTCGACATGGAAAGGTATTTTGGATAATTGGTTGTATTTTGGATAATGGTGGCTTGGTTTGCAACCCCAAGTCACCCGTTTTATCTTTGTATCCTTGTTCTAAAACTCGTATTTACATGCTTGCTCATAGAAACATATGATTATTCACTTAAAGTGATCTAATAGACAATTATAATGATGAGATTCATTATATGTCCACATGCTTAAAGCTTGTGTATGATCATTTACAAAGTGTCATTGAGTTTATGAACTCTCTTAAAGGAATGTCAATCAACCAAGTACACTTACAAAATCTAAAACTATTAGTCCACCTATGAGATAGTTCTCCTTATACTTCAAATTCATTATTTGTGTCTCATATGCTATCTTTGAATCTCTAGTGTATTTATTCTAAAGATAGAGTGGGAGACAAATGAGGACACAACACACACCAAGATAAATTTGTGTACTTGTGTATACGAGATCTACGCACTTGTGTATACGAGATCTACGCAAGGAAGAATGATTTGAATAAAGGTATATCTATTCATATAGTATACCCAATAGATGAGATCTATGGTCTCGAATAAATATACATGATCTCAAGAGACCAAGTGAAGTAATTTTCTCAAGATAACTACACGAGGAGACCAAAAGAAAGTTTTGGAAGAAAAATGACTAATGTAAAGTCTTAACGAGACTTTTGACTAGTTTATGATAAATTTTGACCAATAGTTTCAAATTTTGATATTTACTTAAGAGCCTAAAATGAATCAAAGTAACATCCTAGAAAATAAACAAGATTTATGACTAGAAGTTGCAAGGATTGATATACCGATATCATCATAGCTAAGTTTTAACCACGCAAATGTCATTACTTAACCTCATTGTGAAAATGAAATGGTTAAACCTCCTTCCAAAAGGGTATTTCGAAGGACGTGTTTTAGATATTATTTATATTTGAATAATGACATTGATACACATCATTATGATATGAATTAGTTAGAGATTAAAATCTCTTTCCATAAGGTTAAGATGAGACCACTTCAAAATGAGTATTTTGAAAGGATATGATGGGAACATATATGGTTTTATCTCAATAACTTAGCAAAGAAATAAATTTCAATTCTTGAAATATCTCAATTGAGTAGTCAATTGCGGATCATGTGGAATTAAGTGGCAGTTGGAAATTATCATGTGAAGACATGGAATTTAGTGGGAGTAATCATCTTATAAAAGTCTATAACTCATCACTCATTGAAGAATGACGAGCTAATACCTTCCTTCACAAAGGAGTATTTGAGTTTTCAATTCTGGATGAAAATGGACTATGATGAATCCAATCACATCATGAGATGTTGGATAAGTATTGAGACATGCACATCGAATCAACAAGAAACGTAGGTTATTCATGTAAATGAAAACGGAATTGCCATTAGCAGTCATGGTCGTTCCTTGAACCTAAGAATGGTTGATCTCATGATTATTAGTTACTAATGTTTCCGCCATTGGAATAATCATGCACATGTTCAAAATGAATCATATGCATAAGAACATGATGATTCATTGGTAAGCCATAGAAGAAACGTCATGAATTCTCGAGGAGAATCCGATGAGCGTTTTTAGTGTTGGATGAAAGACTTTGTTATGTGTCAAGAGGTTGCACATATTAAAGGAATCCAAACACGCGTACGGATTTATGAAAATCCTAAACTTTTCAAGCTAAAAGGAGAAATAAGAAGTTTGGAAAGATACTTAGTTGAATAAGAAGTTGCTCAAAACTAATCTTTCCTAATATGCTAGGACTTGTGAGAAGTGCTAGGCTAATCATCTTGACAAATTGTTGCAAGACTCTAAAAAACATATACCTAGTGCATTGTGTGTGGATGGAGTACTTGATCAGTACAAGTTATATCATTCATCACAAATTCGTTTGTTATGTGATAATCGACAAGGAAGTTCTTTCAAGATAAAGAACCGAAACCAAGGTTGGGAACCTTGATGTGTACTTGGTAAGGTTCATGCTATGAGTGATAACATGAATGTAAAGGAAAATACGATTAAGAAGTTTGAACACATGGACACGTGACATGTTAAACTTCTATTGCAATCAACAAGTGTTTACACACTTACGATATGTATCACAAGGTTGTAATATGGTATTGACTGCCCGAGTGTGATGTCGACATTTGTCGTTTGAGTTATTATTATTAACTCACCTTATACTTTGCTATGTCCAAACGGGTTGTAGAGACAACTGAACCCCGTTAAAGTGAACACGGATTAACATTGTATTTGCCCATAGTCACTTACATGAGGTGACGTCTCGAAGTGACTAGAATGTGATGCGATTGATGGCAAGTTCAAGTGCCATGGAGTCATATGAGAATGACTAGTCGATCACATAGGCAGACTGTTAGGAACATTTTGTCGGGCCTTATGACCGCTTATAGAGTTCTGGCAAATTTATATAGCCTGGTCGTGGTAAGAGCTATTATAGTATTCTAATGAGTTGATTCTTTTGACTAAAGACTATTCGCCTAAGATGGCACAGTTTCAGATTAACTTTGATTTGTGTTACTACGACCTTCGTAATTGGGTTCAAATGGGCATATTTTGGGTTATGATGGCTGTGGCTAGTCGAAGGGAATGAGTGCGATAGGAATTGTCCATCCCTAGTCAGGGTTATAACAATATCTCAGGGCCACTCGAGGAGTAATGATCTGGAAATGCGTGGCCACGCTCGGAATGTGTCCAGAGTTGATAAATCCGGTCAATCAGTTATTCTCCAGATCGAGGAAACCACTCTCGATATGATCACTTGCAAGTACGACCTGAAAGACACCTTGCATTGAGTGGGAGATAGTAATAGGACAAGAGAATTGGTGACGCACACTTGTCGAGGACAAGTGGGAGATTGTTTGAATATGTGTCCTCCGACAATAATGCGATCACACCTGTTGATCATCATGATCACATGTTTAAGTCTCATTATAAAGAATACAATTGGGAAGTAATATTTTACTGTCAACTAGTCCACACATATCGGTAATGATTGGCTGACTAGAATTTGACATTACTGTCGTGAGACGGTGGTGACCAGTTGATCCCCTTAGGTCATACCTAAAGGGTAACACTCTTAATTGATCATTTAATTGATCGTATAACGTTACGAGTCAATTAAATTACTTAAAATTGACGGACAATTTTGGAAGTAAAATTTACGTATCTCATTGTAATCTGATTAAATAAGATACGGTCTAAGTAATCGAATTGTTTCATTACTTAGATGAAATTATTGTTTAAGGAAACAATTGCATTTGAATGAATGAATTATTATGAATACAAGTTATTGTGATTTATAATTGGTAAAATATTTTGGTACAAGTAATTGAGAATTACTGAGTCGATTTTTTGTATATGACGTATTTTTATTAATACGTTGATTTTTAATATGTTAAAAATACATAACAATTTTATGTGACATGTGACATGTGACATATTGACAAGAATAAAATGGATTCCATTTTATATGTGTGCCGAAATTAAGAGGAGAATTAGGCTAATATTGTGTTGATTATGTTAGTGGTAAACATAATCATTCCCTAACATACTAGCCATGCAAAACCTAGTGATTATTGTGAAGAACAACTAGTGCATGCATTGGTCTCTTTTTCTTCCCCTCTTACCCGGTTTTTCATAAGGCAAAACCAAGGGTTTTTGCCTTATATTTTATCATATACACTAGATAACATGGTAGTGTATTAGCTCAATCATCATCCATCATAAAATATTTTAGAGAGATAAAATATTTTCTTCCTTCTTCTCCCTCTCTTAACCGGTTTTAAGAGACCAAAAACCAAATATTTTTGGGTCAATTTTACACTAAATTAATATTATTCTAGTATTCATAATATTAATTTGATTAAGAGTTTGCCTTGGGTATTTTACTTTGGGAGGGATTATACACTTGGATCCTAGTTCATCCATTAAGGAGAGCACAAGAACAAGAGAGAAGGAGAACTCTCTTGTGCCCATATAAACCAAAATACCAATGTAAGATGAAGATTTCTTCTTTAAATTGTTTTATGGTTTGCATGCATAAGATCGCCATTTAATTTTATGACTAAATTAACAATAACATATATGAATATGTTAATAAAGAGATCTAGATTTCTAACAACCACGATTGTTAGGAGGTATATAAGTATTCTTTTGTGGTTGTTGCTGCTGCGGATTTTGCACATTCTGACTAGACCATTGAAGGAAAGGATGCTCCTTCGTTCTTTTATTGTAAAAGTTAGAGAAAGGTGTGCCTTGTGTACCTTGTCTGTAAGACTGAAACGTATTAACCTGCTCCAATGTGCTCAAACACTCAGCTGCATTGTGACCGTCTAATCCACATCTAGCACAAGACTCCTCTTGTTGTTGACTCATAGCATGAACCCCCTCTCTATTCCCCAATGATTAGGTAGTCTTCATCTCAGCAATTTGGGCAGAAAGAGCTTCCAGCTGTGCCGCAATTCCACTATCTCCCCCACTTCCACGGACACTTCCCCTTGGATTTCCATACTTTGCAGTATGAGTAGAAATTTGATCAATTAATTTCCACGCGCCATCAGATGTAGTGTTGTCCTGAAATCTCCCATTAGCTGAAGAATCTAATAAAGCACGGTGATCATCATATAACCTATTATAAAATTGATTACATAGAAACCACTTCTCAAAACCATGATAGGGGACCGCACGCACTAATCTCTTGAAGCGAACCCACGCTTCATTCAAATCTTCTGTGGCCGTTTGTTTGAAACTAGTAATCTGATTTCTCAAAGCATTGGTCTTCTGTGGTGGAAAGTACCTCTTATAGAAAGCAAGAGCTAGAGTATTCCAGTCAGTAACTCCCTGATCAGCCATATCCAAATCACGCAACCATTCTGCAGCTCCATCCTTCAAAGAAAAGGGAAAGAGTACCGCTTTACGATCTTGTGTCACCCGAGCTGTTAAAGGGATAGAACAGCAATAAGTGACAAATTTCTCCATATGTGTCGCAGGATCCTCAGTAGCTGCTCCTCCAAATAAATTCCGCTCCATCAAATTGATGTAAGATGGACGAATTTCCAAGGTGCCATTATCAGTAGTAGGCAGCTTGAATCCTTTTGGGATAGAAGCCAAGGTGGGCTCAGAGTGACTGGCTAGAGTAGGCATGATGGAAATCTCAGAAATGTGAACTTCAACTGGAATTTCAAGGTCAGGAAGGGTGTCCTCTTCGCAGGACTGATTTTCCGAAATAATAGAGTGCTCTGTCTCGACGTCAAGTATACTCAAGTCTTCTACTTGACCCACTTCTTGCTGAAACTTCCGTCTGTAGCGAAAAGTCTTCTCTGGTTCGGGATCTATTGGAAGAATCTCGGACCTAGTTGACCTGGGCATACACGAAACTAACAAGAAAAGTGTGAGAACGGTCTCAAGGAACTAAGTTCACTGAGACAAAAAGACAAAATAAACAGAAACAAACAAGACAATTGTTGCCTCCCCGGCAACGGCGCCAAATTTAATAAGGCTAAAGTCGTATCACCAATATCAAAATAAATCTATCTCGGTACTAACCAAATAGCTAGTGGTAAGACAAGTATCAGATCCACAGGGAGGCGGTAATAATCAGTTTGCTTATATTTAGATCGTCTGAAGGTAACCGTCTGCTTGGGGGTTTTAGTTTGTTTGTTTTCTATTCAACTAAATAGAAAGTAAATAAAAGGTGTATAACAATAATATTAAAGGTCTAGGATTTTCGGTTCACTAGGTCAATTATATGGGGTTACTTAATCAATTGCTAGGTCAATCGAATTATCTAAGGTCACAAGATTGGTTAATTCTATTATGTCCTTTAGATCAAATCTAACATGCAATCGCTAATATTAGACACAATCTATTTGATTATCGCAGCCTATATTAATTCTAACCCTGTCGGTGAAAGTATTAATTCGCGACACTAATTATCAATTCAGGCCTAAATCAGTTAATTAGAATAAGAACAATAATCAAACAACGATAATTCATGTGATATTACTAGCAATCAATTAATATTCCCCTTTCTAATTAACCTAGATCTCATTCATCCTAGATGGAGAATTTAGCTACTCATATTGAATCTAACAATAACAATAAAGGTGATTGATAACATGATTAAAGATATGAAATAATGACAAGTAATTGAAAGCATAAAACTTGAATGAATTAATTAACAAGGAATGATTAGTACCTTAGTAATCAACAAGGAAAGATTAAGAACAAAGTATGAAAGCTAAAACAAGTTTCTAGCCGTCTAAGAGTAATAAAAGCGTAACCTAATAAATCCTACGAGTTTTGAATTTATATTACAATAATACGTGTTTTTGAAAATTACGGAAATTAACCCGTCAAATAGGATCCTCAATCGAGCCTCATGTTACTCGATCGAGGAAGATTACTCGATCGAGCCTTCTTGCACTCGATCGAGGAACCAACATCCCAGCTTGATCTCTTCTTTCCTTCTCTTCTTATCTTCAAGTCCCCTCGTTTCTCGTGCCATACTTCGTGTATTCCACTATGCCATAACCGCAATGCTCATCTCAACTCGATTCACCTCGTAATGCGTCATTTCTACATTAAAACATAAAATAGCGGCAGTATCGACACTTCACTATAAAAGGCATATAAATGACATAAAAGGCACAGAAACGGTATATAAAACATCATGAAAGGAGTTATAAAAGTGTATATAAAAGTGATACATCAGACCTAAACACGACAAGAACCCGAATTGCGTACCCGAATTTGACACGAAACCTGAATTGACCCGCCCCTATTTAACCCGGCTCGAATTTTTATTACCGCAAACTAATCACTATTCACAAATAACTTGAAAATAACCCATCCGAAAATGCCCCGCAGCCAAAATAACCCCACCCGGTCCGAATTCATGCAAACCTGAAAAGCCTGAACCCGAATTTACCCGACCCAAACCCGATTGACCCCATTTGCGAGGTCTAGTACTTATGACCTGTGTTCGAATCCAATCAGCGTCAAAATCGCTCTTGTGTCCCCCTTTCCACAAAAAAAAAAATAGGGATTATTCCCATGATACCCCTTAAGTTTGCACTTTTTTTCCCAAATGCCAATACTTTTCTCAGAAATAACTTAAACTGCTCATATCTCTTTGTCACGAGCTCATAAAGCCGCGATTTTTTCCCCAAAATTCTAGATCTCGAAAAGACAATCATTTTGGAAAAAAAAAAACTTCCTTTTCTGCATGTGTGATCGGAAACTATAGCCGGTCAAACTTTCTTGTATGAAGAAACTTTGACAGGTCATAACTCGTGTCTAAGATATCAGAAAAACGCGATTTTGTTTTTCAAATTGATGATTTCATAAAGACGATCAACTTAGGAAAACAATTCGCAGCTTTTCGATCTCGTAACTAAAAATATGTCCCGTCAAACTTTTTTTTGGGACAAAATTAAGGGTATTTAGAGGGGAAAACTGCAAGCCTTAAGATGGAAATATCCTAAAAAACAGTTAGTCACATTGTAGACGGGTATATCCGTATAAAGTTGTAGACGGGTCAAATATGTCATCACTTTCATAATAAGGCAACCCCAACCATCTCACTTGTTGTTTGTTGTATTATGAAAATTATGAAAATGGTGACATATTTGACCGGTCTACAACTTTAAACGAATAGTGTCCGTCTAAAGTGAGATTTTGTGCCCAAAAAAATACAGTATTGAATTTCCTATTGGAAAGATTTAATTAAAAAAAAAAAGATTTTCTCATTTGTAGCCCTGAGTTATTGGCTTTTCTCACTTGTACCCTTGCATGTTCGAAATTCTTACTTGTACCCTTGAACTTTATTACTACTTCTCAGTTATGACCAAAAGTTAAATTCTATTACTTTTCCTCCGTTAACTGATTATATGACAGTTGATTAGTCATTAGTTGTACAATAAAACAGTTGATTTAGCCACTAATTGTAATTAATTAATCTTTAAATCATAGAAATTGCACACTGATCGACGCCTAAATCCTTTATTGAGTTACTTCCTTCTCTGATTTCTAAAACCAGCTGTCGTACAACCATCCATGACTATCACACAATCCATAATCACTTCCATGCTATGGCTACCCGCGATCCCTGACTGCCTATTAACCTCACAATGATCCCCCACCACCCACAAATCATGAAACTACCAAATCTTGTTATTGAAAAACACATTGGTCAGAGGATGTGACTGATTTGACAATTAGAAGAGGTGGGTGTTCAAGCCACATTGGGTATTCGTGTGGTGGTGGAAAATGGTTGATGACGACAACAAGTTTAGTAATAAAGTTGATGATGGTATTAATTAACCGCGATCATCACTTTAGGTAAGAAGAAAATAAGAGCATCCACAATGGTAAGCAACAACCCAACTAGCTTAACTTTCTACATCACCTTTTTGAGCTATAACACTTTTAAGCTACAAACTCCTCCAATGGTTAAGTTATAAGAGTTGCTGCTTAAATGAATTTACAAACATTTATTTAATTGACATATATCATTTTGTGGATCCATTTGAGTTACTAGCTCCATGAGCTATTCTCAAACTAAATCTAGTTCATGTGAGTTAAATCGATGGTTGAACTACTTGAAACTTTAACTTGTGTTCTTTTATTCAACCATCGGAGATCTTTCTAATGAATTTAACTTTGTCATAACTGGGGGTACAAGTGAGATTTTCGAAAATGTAAGGGTACAAGTTAGAAAAGTCAATAATTCAGGGGTACAAATGAGAAAATTCAAAAAAAAAAAAAATCAATCGAAAAGAAAGAGGAACAAAACCTGTGGTTGCCGCGCGTTGGAAGATTTCTGAGGTGACTCAAAAATGGCGACCTCACCTCTGAGTTATCACCTCTTCCACAACAACTACCTTCACTCCCGCCATAAATCCAATCAAATTTCCCCAATTTCCCGTAAAACTAACCCTAATTCATATTCTCGTTTCCGCGCTCTCCCTAATTCTAATAAGGATCATTCTTCTTCATCTTCTCATCAATTCATCGTTCCTCCGCTTTTCAGATTTGGGTTCTCTTCAATTATCCCTCTTTTCTTACTAATTCTGTACTATCCGGTTGATTGGAGCTGAATGACTATTTAAATTATGGTTTTTTATTTAAATTGAATGTTATCATTTATTGAATTGTGTCAATTTGGGGAAATGGCAGGGATGCAATCAAGGTGGATGAGCTCGGACGTGAAATGTTGTCGATTGCCGTGCCGGCGGCTTTGGCATTGGCTGCTGATCCTATTACTTCACTTGTTGACACTGCTTTTGTTGGTCATTTAGGTACACTGAGTATTTGATTGGTCATTATTACTTGGCATGCCATGTTATTTGCTTGGTAACAAAGATCGGCAACTACAATATTGCCCCAATGCCTCAATGGCGTAAGACGGGTAGGACAGTTGGATGGCTGGTACACAGCCTTAGCATGTGTCCCCAATGCCTCAACGACATAAGACGGGTAGGAGGGTTGGTACACAGCCTTAGCATGTGTCGTAAACATGTAGAGGTTGATAATTCATAATGAAAATTGCGTCATAAAATGTAGGTACTTCATCATGGCATAAGTATCATAGAGAGTTAGTAAGCATTTTGCTATATTCCTCCATATTCCAAAGCTGAAGACTCGTAATTAATGGGCTTATTTCGGATGAATTATTTGCTTGCGTAAGGTTTTTCTTTGATCGTTTATAGAATGCTTGGCATTGTAGAAACACACTTGTATTAAGTAACAAATTGTGTATCAGTTTCTGGCTTGTTTGACATTCATGTTTGTTAAGATGCAAGACTTGTATTAACTTTATTATTTTGTGGAGATCTTAGCTATTATTTTGTGGGGTATTGTAGGTTCAGCTGAGTTGGCGGCTGTTGGAGTTTCAATGACAGTGTTCAACTTGGTTTCGAAGTTGTTTAATGTGCCATTACTCAATATTACAACGTCGTTTGTTGCTGAAGAACAGGCGTTAGTTAATGAACAAAGGAAAGAATCTGCACAGATTGATCAAGGTATTAAATCCAGTGAAGATCTTACAAATTGTTTATAGAGGGTTTGAATATCTTGATATAGCCAATATACTGGTTCAGATGTTCTATTTGATGTCATAGATCTTGAAGAACGCAAAAGAATCCTTCCATCAGTGTCAACATCGTTAATCCTAGCTGCTGGTCTTGGATTGGTAGAAGCTGTGGCACTTTCAACTGGATCTGGGTTTCTAATGAATATTATGGGTATAGCCGTTGTATGTCTTTAGAACTTGTGTTTTTGCCTTGTTTGAACGTTCCAATGACACATTATCTCCCCTGCAAATGGCAGGGTGGGGTGCGTCAGAGGCACGCAGTTTTACCATGATTTAAACAACCCAGGAAGACAACTTCCAAGTGACCTATAGTGAAAGTACATTGAAAATTGCATCAAATGACTGCCTACTACTGAACAATAAAACTTACAAAATCACCTACGTTGTGAGTCAATTTGCTATATTCCATCCTAATTCATAGATGCAAGTCTTTGGCTCCATTGAGGGAAAACTTGTCTTAACATGATTGTGAATATTCTATGTTCTCTTTTTTTTTTTTTTTTTTTGAATTTTTTAAATACGACACTAGTCTATTAACTGTCACACTGAAGGGACATATTCTTGTACTCTGAATGATAAATGCACCTGCTAAATTACAGTTGTTGCTTATAGTGTTTAGATGGATCATGGTCCATGGGTAAAGAATTGGAGCTGTATAGCGTTGCCTGTCCTGCTTGAAATTATCGCTAGGTTCATTTTTTGCGTAGTTGTGTATGGCTGGATTTTTAAAATCAATTTTATACGTCCTAAATCATTGATAATAGTTCATATTTATTTGCGATTCCTTATTCCCTTGTATTGTACTTGTTCATCTTCTTTACTGGTGTATGATATATATGTGAATACCTTGTCTATTTAATATTGCAGGACTCACCTATTCGCCAGCCAGCTGAAGAGTTCCTTACTATGAGGGCTTTAGGTGCTCCTCCAATTGTCATGGCACTTGCTGCACAGGGAACTTTCAGGGGGTTTAAGGACACAAGAACACCGTTATATGCCGTTGGCAAGTATTTGTTATAGTCTCTTTTTAGCTTATAAAAAATTCTTTGATTATAGATCTGATGACCGCCATTTACTCTGAAACTGGAAGACGCTTCATGTTATGTTTTTACTGTAACTTATTTTTACCTATGCGCTGATTTGTTCCAACATCTACGTAATATCTTGTATTGTTCATCATTATTTTTTACTGATGTTTAAGCATACTCACCATCTACTTTCTTAGTAGTCTAAAAAGTAGGAAACAATACAAGCTGAGATGGTTTGACATTAGTAGGAGACTCGAAACTTAGGGAACAGAACAGGTTGCTAGGGGTAGAGGAAGACCCAAAAAAACTTGGATGAAGGTGATTGAAAATGATATGAGATTCTGTGTGATTGAGGAGTGTATGGTGACGGGGAGAGCACTATGGAGGAAAATGATACCTGTGGATAATGCAATTTGATTTTTTACTTGTTTTTTTTGGGTTATTTGATATGAATAATCCAAACTATTAGTCATCTTCTCGTAATAATCCGAACTTTAATTTAACCGAGAATAAATCATAATATTGCCATCATCTGCTCATATTACATTTTGGTCCTTTTTTACCTGTAAAAATGGGTAAACCATCCGGTAGAACCTTTTTTTCCTTTTTTTTTGGTTTTATTAAGTCTCCTTAATCCTCCTCCATTAACACCTTCATTACCAACCACCAATCCCCATGCCTGTTTCTCATTCTCTTTCTCTCCTTACAAGTTCTAGCTTTTAAAGAAGAAGAACAGAAACCCAGAAAGTAATATCAGCAAAGAATAAAAAATCAGAAAATTGTGATTGATGAAAAAAGAAAAATGAAGAAATGGCTTTTGATGAAGAAGAACAAATTAAAGAGAGAAGATGGGATCTCATGATAGAAAAGGAGAAACAATTGAGTGAGGGAAAAGAAAGAATTTCAAAACCTTCTTTATTATTTCCAATAATTGAGTCGATTATATGGTTTGTTTGTTGATGAAAAGGGTGAGAATCAAACACTTCAACAATTGATCTAACTCACATGCTTGTAAATATGAACTTAGTTCACCATTGATCTGGGTGTTTGTGTTTTGTTGCTCCATTGTTGTTGTTTCATTTGAGTTCTTGCTTAATTTGCCACCCATTTTTGGATTAAAAAACAAAGGATTTGGTAAAAAATAAGTGTAAGTGTGAAGGTTATTAACACAAACTTTAAAACTTTTGATGATTAGAGATTGTCTAGTTGTCGATTATAGGGAAAGAATTGAATTTTTGAGCATTTGAGCTTGTTTTTAGAGACTCGTGGGTTTAGGCTGAGCAGGAGTAAGACTGAGTATTTGAGGTGTCAGTTTACTAAAGTGGCGGGGTTGAGATCGACAGAGGCGGGGAGTATTATTTTCGATGGGGATGTTGTTGAGGGGTCAGATTTCTTCAGATATCTAGGATCTATTATTCAAAAAGATGGGGAGTTAGACGGAGATAAAGCGGGATGGTTGAAATGGAAGAGTGCTTCAGGGTTTTTATGCGATAAAGATATGCCCCAAAGATTAAAGGGAAAATTTTATCGCACGGCAATTAGGCCTGCCTTACTTTACGGCTCCGAGTGTTGGGCCGTGAAACATTGTCACATTCAAAAGATGAGTGTGGCGGAGATGCGTATGTTGAGGTGGATGTGCGGACATACAAGGAAAGATCGATTAAGGAATGAGGTGATTAGGGAAAAGGTAAAAGTGGCGCCAATAGAGGACAAGATGATGGAAAACCGACTAAGATGGTTTGGCCATGTGAGAAGGAGACCTATGGATGCACCAGTTAGGAGGCTGGAGAAAAGGTCCCTAGAGGTAGAGGAAGACCGAGACAAGACATGGAGACAAGACATGGCTGAGAGTGATAGAGCACGATATGAGATTTCTGGGGCTTGAGGAGAGTATGGTGACGGAGAGGGCACAATGGAGGGAAAGGATACATGTGGATTTTTAGTATTTGATGTTTTTTTGACATATTTAGTGTTTTTATTTAATTTTAAAAAATTTAATTATTTGTTCTTCTCCCCTTTATTACACTTTTTTACCAACCACTTTCTTACATATTTACTTGGTTTACTTTTAAGGCATTCCGGATCCTTAATTCTATTTCGGTTTTTAAAATCATTTTAATCTTTTCTCTCGATTTAAATTTTAAGTTTGTATAAAAGAAATCAGGAATTCGATTTTAAAACCTGTAAGTTTACATTGACTTTGCATTACATTTTCGCTCTCCCTTTTGTTTTTTATTTCCCTTTTTCTATTCGCATTTTGAGGTGTGCGTTCACCCATGGACGGTTCTAAAGGATGATTCATGTAAGCCGACCCCAAATCATTTTGGGATTAAGGCTCTGATGTTGTTGTTGTTGTTGTTGTTGTTGTTGTTGTTGTTGTTGTTGAGCTTGTTTTTATGCAAAATTGCAGAAAAGCTCGTGGCTTTTGAGTAAGAGATAAGGGTTTAGAAGGACCGATAACGGTGGGAGTGCTCATGAGGTGTTGTCATTATGGTGGTGTAGTTGGTACGGTAGTGTTGGTGCCTTGGTGGTGGTTGTGGTGTTTGTAAACTGGTAAGTAATTAGAGTTGGGTGAATGGGTGGGTTTTGGGTGATGTACTGATATGGTCAAAGAACCAAGGAGGGAAGGTAACTTGCTAAATAGGTAGCCGGTTACCGAGTTTGCTACGAGAGAACAGAGGCAATAGTATGGTGTATTCTGAGTTAAATTAAAGTTTGGATTATTACAAGAAGACGGCTAATAGTTTGGATTATTCTTATAAAATATCCCTTTTTTTTGTAGTAATTGTTTTATTTAATTCCAACACATCCATTTTTTAAAATATTACTATTTGTTTACTTGTGAGATTTGTCAAACAATTTACCTAAAACTTCATATATAATAATGCTTTGTGTACTCTTAAGATTTTTTCAGACATTGAGTTTTACTCCTATTTTCAAAAATTATTCTTATTGATCTGTATTTTATATTTTTAAGTTTTTATAACTAAAAATAAAACCGAGTTTTGATTTTTATACCTATTGGCTTTGCTTGACTTTTGCATTATGTTCCACTTCTCATTCGCTTTTCAATTTTCTCCTTCTCTCTCTTTGCATTTTTAGGTGTGCGATCACTCAGTGACGGATTTTGGGATTAAGGCTCTGATGTTGTAATAAACTATGATCAGGCCTCTCAAGGAACCTGTTTACATTTCTTCTAAGACTTGTGATAGAATATCTAGTATATCCCACTGATTAATCCAGTAGTTAGGAACCAATTATTTCCGTTTTGGTTTATGTAGTGTATCAGTTATACAAACAAGGACTTAACGTCTTGCTCATAAGTGGTATATGTTACACAGCGATATTTTTGTATGTTGGCAGGAGCTGGAAACTTGCTGAACTTGATACTGGACCCAGTCTTAATATTCTTCCTAGGGTTTGGCATTAGTGGTGCAGCAATAGCCACCGTGCTCTCGGAGTAAGTCAAATATGTAGCATACCATCCAATCCGGGAAAATTAGTGCTTGATTATCGATATGTTTTTTTTTTTTTTTTTTTTTTTTTTTTTTCAATTGGAGCTCTAATGTATGTATACGTTTTCATACTTTGCAGATACTTGATAGCCTTTATCCTCCTCTGGAAACTATATGGAGAAGTATCTCTTACCTCTGTGAACATTGATGGTGCTAGGCTTCTCCAGTACCTTAGATCTGGTTAGGTTCCTATCCCCCTGGTACACAAAGCCTTAGGTTCTTGAAGTCAATTTTCTCTCATGGTTTTCTGTAAAATGACTTCGTAACCGCTGTTGCTAGATACTCCTAATATCTAGCTATCCTTTTGTATCTAATAATTGTTGCTGACTGAAACAGTCTTCTATATTGTGTTCAGGAGGGCTTTTGATTGGCAGGACTTTATCAGTGATAGTGCCTATGACATTGGCTACATCTTTGGCTGCAAAAGGAGGGCCTGTTCCTATGGCTGGTCATCAGATTTGTGTAGAAGTTTGGCTTACCATTTCATTGCTAACTGATGCTTTGGCAATTGCCGGGCAGGTACACCATCTGCTTATTAGTTATCACTCGACAACTCAAAACTGACGCGACCTAAATAACTCTGCCGACTGCTGAATTCAACTTGCATATAACATATATATGACCCAATACCTGAATTCCCTGAGGCCATATTGTCCCAAACTTTGTTTGACCTTCTCTTTACCCAATCCAGAAAACTGACCAGGAAAGAATTTATCTCGAAATGAATAGTTTGAAATACACTTGAGTTCATGTGTATTCTCTGTAACAACTAGCTTAATAGATATGGCCGAAATGACCCGATTTAACCAACCCATAGCCGTTTAACCGAAATGATCTAACCTAAATGGACCAATACGCCCCTAATGACCTCGATAATAGCACATCCGAAAAGACCAGAACGCGAAATGCCCAACCTCAAAACTTAGCACGTAATTTACCTCTAATAACCCAACCTGCAGTGTACCCAAATGACTCATTGTCTGGTCTAATTTTTACTATCCATTATTGGGTTTTAGAATGCAATGAAAGATTTTATAGAGTTCTTCATCTTTTCTCTATAAACTGAGATTTTTCAGTTCTGTGGCATTATTACATATAAAACCAGCACGTTAATCTACACAATAAGTTCTGATGCCCTTCACAATATTTTGTTTCTTGATTCTGACGACAGGCTCTTCTGGCTGTTAGCTACTCCCAAGGTAACTATGAGGAAGCACGCCAAGTTGTTTATAGAGTGCTTCAGGTGCAAAACGAAACAGCACTTCCCAGACATACTTATATTAACTGCCAGTTTCTATCTCCATTTTGCCTGACTGATGTAATATTATTTGTTATACTGCAGATTGGTTTTGTAATGGGTAGTGTTTTAGCTACCATTTTGTTCCTTGGATTTGGACTTCTTTCAAATTTATTTACCTCGGATGCTGAAGTTGTGAAAGTTGCATGTTCTGGAGTCTTGGTATGAACTTTTCATCAGGCATTTTCTCTTTTGTGCTGTTTCAACTACCATATGAAGAGAACAAAGGCTGATATGCCACTTAATTCATTTCCCAATACTTTGCATGTTCCATGTAAAATGAAAGTACTTGGGACATAGGTTCATCTTAGTCCATCAGTTTATGTTTTGGAAACCAATAAAATAAGTAAGAGACTATGTGTTTGCATGTTTAGCTCGACTGAGTTAAATAAAATGAATCAAATATTGAACTCATGTCACTCCTTTCCCAGAATCACATTTCTACACTCTTTTCCTCCCAATCTTTGCTTGTGTAGTTCAGTCGTCTGTTTGGGATTTAACTTATGTTATTCCAAAGAGGTGGGGGACAGGATAGATGGAGAAAAGGCTCTTCGAGCTGAGCCTCGAGGATAGATGGATAAAAAGGCGTTGAGTTTTGAGCTTGGCTATGCAGGCTTGAAAACATAAGCTCAAGGTTTTTTTATAGCTATAAGACATCTAACGGTTCAAGCAACATAAGTTATTTTCTGGTCTGTATAACTGAAAGCTCCAATGACTACAGCAACCTGATATTAATGTTACTGTGCAGTTTGTCGCCGGTTCTCAGCCAATAAATGCTATTGCGTTTGTCTTTGATGGGCTCTACTATGGGGTTTCAGACTTCGAATATGCTGCTTACTCAATGGTAAATAACGTCTTTTGCCAAAGTATCTGTATTACCGATGACTTTATTCCATAATTTCGTTGTCCTTGGCGCTTCATTGATCATCGACAGTTTCCTTTCTTTATAAAAAAAAATGGTACTACATCAATTAAATGTGATGAAAACTTGTGTATGAATTTGGCGGGTTTACAGGTTGTTGCTGCTTTAATATCATCAGTGTTTTTACTGGTTATTGCTCCTGTTTTTGGTCTTCCTGGTGTCTGGACCGGCTTATTCTTGTTCATGAGTTTGCGTGTGGTAGCTGGAAGTTGGAGGTGAGTTATCGTTCCTTTATTTTTCTTAACAATTTATACTCCTTTCTTTTTATTTTCCTACAGAGAGTGGAAACGCAACAAAAAAATCCTTGCCACAATTTCCCCTTGTTGATTCTCTCTTCCCTAATCCTACTTGGATAATATGGTCATTTACACTAAATATAGTTTCCCAAAAAGGCAATTGAAATATATCAAAGAAACTCTGAAAATGAAATTCTGAATATATGTTACATTATATAGATTGAATATTGATGTGATATTTGATCTCTATTTAATCATAACTTCCAATAATTACTTTGTAACCGTGAACTATGGGACTAAGCTTTGCCATTGTCATAATCTTACTTTTGGAATTGTGAAACCTACTGTCTTGTTCGATACTACAGGTTAGGCACAAGAAGTGGACCATGGATGAGGGTTTGGTCCGAGGACTAGGAGAATGACAGTCGACATATGTGATTCATATATGTACTGTCAGCTTTGACGATCGCATATTCAGAGTTTATGGCTACCATTGCCTATGTGGCTTGTGCATTGAATATTTGATGTGTTTGTTGAGGCGCTTGAGCAACCTCTACGTGATGTGTACATACTCCATCAAGGAAAAAGCTTTCAGAGCCAAATTTGACATATTTTACCGGCGATCAGGATTTCTGGAATGAAAAAGCTCTTAGTTAATATCGAGATGTATGGTTTCATAATTCCTGGCTTCATGTAGTAACTGGGTACCCTAGCATTCATTTTTTTTCATAATCCCGTTCTAGGTTGGTTAATGTCGTATAAAAGTGTGTTGATGTCATTTTTTCCTACGTTGTTTCAAAATTGTAAACAAATATTAACACAGAAGAGCAAGCTTAATCTTAGAGAATAGATGTTGAACAAAGATGATACAACAGCAGTGCACACTGCATCTGTATTACCTATAGCCTTATAGGATACAAGTCCAAGTACCCGCCTCTAATAAGTTACCAACAGCACATAATTCAGACGATGCATAAAGTCGTTGGGACTCTGGACTAATACGCAATTTGTTTATTTGAGTTTGTTTACAACATGATGAAAAGACAGTAATACATTTTGAAGGTTTTGTGAATCAATTGTTTGCAATAAAATTGTTGTTGGATGGTGAGTTGCAAGCGTTGTTGCTCCTTAGTTTGTTGTCGAATACATAAGTCTCTTGTTATGTCACATAGTAACACGGCCTCCAAAGGAAAAAAGCTCACAATGGTTATTGTGAAATCTAGCTTGATTAATGAAGAAGCTAGGAAGAAAGATTTGAGTTCATTTTTTAGGCTAAAAATAAGAAATCTAGGGGAGGTCAGTGAACACATACATTTCTATTGTCAGGAGTCAGAACAGTAAGACATTCATTTTCGGGAAATGGAAGTATAACAGAGGGAAGAAAAGGGAAACAAGTGCCAAGATTCAAGCGTGGAGGAAAAGAATAGAAACAACTCCTCGTTCGCAAATAGTGATGGATTTTTATTTTATTTGCTGGTCATGATACTAACTTGACATTTCATAACAAGACTCTTCTGATGTGTAAGTTAGAGTCTGCACGGGGGAAGAGGAGTGATGTTTTAAATTCTTTCACAAACTCCATACATAAGAAGCTTGGTCATGGGGAAAGTAATAAAGGGAAGAAAAAGGGAAGAAAAATTTTTTTTCCACAAGTGTTTTTGTTAATATGGAAGAGGAAGTAAGAAGACTGATCTCGACCATTGCTCTATACTGCAAAATATTATTTCAAGACGCAACCATAACCCTCGAAACCATGATAATTACGATATAGCCCTCCGGAACATAAAATAGTAGCCACCAGCCCTTCATTATTTATTCAGTATTTCAGTTTTCTCTTCCACCATCACTTACTTTTCTCATTTAGTCTAATCTCTACTACCCCATAGGCCCATAGGAGTTACCTCTAAGTGGCTCTAACCCAACCGATTCCTATGGACTAACGGGAAGAAAGTTGACACCAAATCTTCCGAAAAAAAAAACATTTCTCAGCTTCTTTCAAGCCATCAATAGCCTTGTGAAGAAGATTTGGAAGACAAGAGAAAGGTAGAACCACAAGCTTAACTCATACCAACGTCGTGAATCAGGTTTCCGGTAGTTACTTGCATAATGTCATATCCTTTTCTCAATGACATGCAAATACAATTCTTAATCAGTTGAGGCACTCGAACTCTGAATAATGACCGAGTCTTCCATCTTTAAAGAGTAGTTTCAACCGCGAGCTGAGAGGCCACTGCACATATAGAGCAACAACTACCACGCGGATTTTCCCTTGTTATTAAAAAAAATTCAGCTGCAGACATAACAAAGTAGAGAGACTATTTTTAAACCAAACACGGGAAATTGTCTCCTCCCTTTCCCTTCAAATCGCTACACATAAACAAGGTGAACACTCTATTTTTGCTAGTCTGCAGAGAAGATTTTGGAGCTTGATAAAGGCCGTGGATATGATATATCATGATGAATTGCACATATAATGATATAATCAGGGAATAAAGATTTCCCGTGACTCCAGCCTTCTATTATTGTATATTTCATTTCATCTTTTCAGAATACACGATCACTGAACAGAACATAAATTCCCGAACAAATTATAGGGAAGATCTCTTAGGAGTAACAAAAAACCGACCAGTAAGCTAAATCGGACATACTACGCTAAATTACCACAGAAGGGGCTTGGTGTGAGCATGAGAATATGGGCAGACCTTTTAACCACCAATTATGAGAAGCACCACCACATTTCCATTCATAAACATTACTCCCTCTATCCCGTCATTTGTTTACCTTTTCCATTTTGCGGTATCTTAGTCAATTGCTTGCCTTTCTATCTTAGGAATGCCTTTGATGAGCAAAATGATCCTCCACACTCAATTTGGTCCACTAGTCATCTAATAAATGGCCTCTCATTTCTTGGTCTTTGTGCCAAAACCAAAGGTAAACAAATGACCGGGATGGAGGAACTATAAAACATTCAAGCTCTTGTAACACAAAACCCTGCCTTGTGATAAGGGAACCGACAAAACCAAAAGACCGTCTCTGTAGGACATTTGTGGGGTAAAGCCTCGTTATGTTACACTTGATTTCAATGCAAGAGAAGAGGACAAGACATTAGCCTGTCTTGTATCTTTGGGGTAGGATAAGTCGGTCTTCTTTAATTGATCAACTTATCACTGGTTTTATCTATTTTATTGGTTTGACTTTCCCTGTAGCTATTCTAGCCCTAGAGCTTCCCATTAAAGGAGTGAAGCCAAACTTAAGGAAGTTATGTATTACATCGAATGTAAACAGGTTACGATATGCAATTTCCTACTTATCGGCAAATCTAGATACCGAAATGACAGGTTACAAGGAGGGTGAGGGAAAAGCGGAAAATTATCAGCAGCCACTTATAGTCCCTAGAAAAGTCCAGTCATTGGCAGGCGAAGGGTAACACCTTCAGACACATGACCCACAAAATAAAAGAACCAAACATAATTGAAATCAGCAGCACAAATGACATAATCGTCAACAAACTACCCCAAAATTATCAATTTGTTTACAGCAGTACCTAACATCAGCATCACAGAACTGCAAAAGGCGTTACCTTGAATCATAACCAAAAAAACAAAACAGCACATATATATCCACAAACAGCTGATCATTCAATCTACACAATTCTGCGCCTCATCTTCAAATTGTGATATTCCTACAAAAATTAGATTGAGAAGTCAGCTAACTTTTCTTCGGATCTATAATGATTACTCCAAAGTATCATAACATTTCCTTAAACATTCATTTGGATGGAGATTTAAAGGAACAGAGGGAAACAAACTCTCTTGGTTTGTTAGCAAGTTGGTCTAGAGGGACTTGGAGCAAAGTAAAGCGGAGGGATCTATTTTCTAGATTAATCCCCCTCTGTTACAAGTCAAATTGCAATTTTCCAACAAATGAAAGATTCGAAAGGAAAACGATACTCCTCCATTACCCCTCTGATAGTATTAATTTAAGGACGTGACACTGAAATGCAGCCATTTTGTACAGGTTTTGAACATCAAGCTAAATGCGGCGAATTTCCCGCTCCAATGGTATTAAATTAAGGTCGTGACACTGAAAGCGGCAATTTTGTAATGGCTTTGAATATCAAGCTAAATGTGGCCATTATCCCCCCTTCCGCTTGTACTCCCTCCATTCAACTCCAAATGGTATGTTTCTCTTTTGTACACTATTTACAAGTAAGAAGAATCTTCTCATTTCCTCCCAATATATAAGATAAAATATATTCATATGTGATCTTGTTTTATTCGTCTTTAGGAGTACATTAAAAATATCAAATTTTTATAATTTTTAAAACAGTGTAACTAAAGATATTTACGATGTAAAACGTGCGTTGGCAAACGTGAAAAAAAAATGACCATTTGGAGTTGAATGGAGGGAGTAATAAATAACAGTATCTAAGTGAAAAGCAAATGGAGTTTAAATCCGCAAACGTAATCATCAACGATATACCCAACACCGTTAAATTTGTAAATGAATACCTAACATCAGCATCACAGAATCTCAAAACACATTACCTGGAATCATAGCCAAAAAACCAAAAGAGCACATATATATTGACAAACAGCTGATCATTCAATCCCAGCAACTCTACGCCTCAATTTCGTGTTGTGGCACTCCTACAAAAATTAGATTGAGAAGTCAAGTAAGCACTTCTATAGCATTAGCTTCATATAACATAACCATCTCCCTAACCTTCATTTTGTAGGAGAGATTTGAAGGGAACAAACTCACTTCTTTGGTTTACAAGACGGTCTGGAGGGAATTGGACAGAAGGGAAATACAACTCTATTCATCTCCCTAATCCTTCATTTGGATGGAGGGATATGGTTTATTTCCTCGATTCATCTATTCTCTTAAAAGCAGATTAAAATCCTTCCTATATCTGAAAAATATGGAAGGAAATAGATATTCCTCCAATGCCCCTCTCATGGCATTAAATCAAGGTCACGATACCAAAATGCGACCATTTTGTAAACCTTTTGAAAATTACCAGGATTATACTTTTACCGTATTTTTTATTTATACAATATTAGCTGGCATTTAAAAAGATTAGGTCACACAATCGTATCCTAACCGAAATTCGGAGTTAATACTATACCTCCTTCCTTCCTCTCCCCACTTCAATATGCATAGAAACAAAGAGTAAGTTCGAGATCCCAATTTACTTATGGTTGTATAATGGATTTTCAACATGGTGTTTTGCCACACATACACCACAAAACTACAACCATTTTGGTTTTGCCACGCATTTACATCACAAAAGTACTCAAATCCAAGCTAATCATGTCAAAACAGACAAACAGTCGGGATTCAATAACATAAAAATACTCTATTAACCCACAGCTGAATGATCTTAACAAGCTTGCCAAAACTAAATAAGCAATGAATCAGAAAACAAGGAAATGAAGTGAAATATAATGGTAAGGTCGAAAACAAACCTGTTCCAGAACACGAGCAGACGAGGCCTCAACGATCCTAGCCAAACCTTGAAGCTTAGCCAACATAGTGTCATACAACTCCTCAACACCAACCATATACCCAACAGCATCAGACCCAACCAATCGATTCAAACTCCCAACATCATAACCAGCAGACACATACCCATCCAACTCCTTCTGATCATTCCCAGCCTTCTTCATCTCACTCAAACTCTTCCTCCCATTCCCATCCTCCCGCATGGGGGACCCCACATGAGACACACAGGGCATCCATGGCAACCCAGAAGTAGGAGTGAAATGATGGTATTGGCCTCGAAAACCGGGACCGATATTGACGATTTCAAGGGAGACGGGTTGGAAGGAGAGGGATTCGGGGCGGAAGTGGTAGGCCCGGTAGTCGTGGGTGTGGATGACTGTGTGAGGAGAGGGAGGAGAAGGGGTGGTTAGGAGGAGGAAGATGAATGGTGTGGTGGTGGTGGTGGTGAGGGAATGGGAGTGGGTGTGATCGAGGAGAGATGGGCGGAGTGGTGTGCGTGGGCGTGCGGAGAAGTGGCCGATGATGAGTCGGCGGGTGGTTGTGGCAGTGGTGGAAGGGGTGAGGGAGGTGGTGGAGCCGGTGATGGTGGCGATGAGGGAGGAGGGAGAGGGGGTAGGGTAGGGTGTGTCGTCGGAGAGGGTAGTGGGGGTGAGGAGAGAGACGTGGCCGTATAGGAGGCCGGTGGTGGGGGTGGCGGAGGAGGAGGAGAGGTGTTGTAGGAGGGAAGAGAGGGTGGGGCCTGATATTGTTACTTTTTCTATTGGGAGGTTTTCAGGGTTGGGGTTGTTGTCGTCCATGGTGGTGGTGGTAGGTTGTTTGGAGTAATAACGGATGTTTTGAGGAGGTCACAGATTTGTAATTCTGTAAACAGGGTCAGAGCCTCTACAAGTTACCGAGTTACATAACCCATTCTCTATTTTTTTTTTTTTTTTTGAAATGTGAATTAACATTAATAATCATAAGCAATTACATCACCATACATGATATTTAGCCATCATTAAAATCAGCCAAGCAAACCAAGTTGGTCTAACCAACTTTTACACTTAATTTTACCCTTATTAAGTTCCAACTTTTGCACAAAGATGTTAGGAATACACGGGGTGTACAAGGCCTTTGTACACAGGCCAATCTCAGCGCGACACGTGGAAAGGTTAAAAAAGATTCCATTTTTTGTTTGGAGGGAAAATTTCAGTATATTGGAGGGAAATTTTTGGTTAAGAGGGAAAGTTAGAGGGAAACATTTCATTATTTCAAAAATTTCTTTATGTCAAAAATATTATATTAATTTAATTATTTTATCAATCTTTTTATTTTCTTATTTTGGCCTATATCTTATGAAAAATAAACTTATTTACAATTTCACCCTTTGAACTCCCACATACAAAAATACAGCGTCGTCCTATCCTCACCATCATCAGCACCACCATCACCATCCCACCGAGCAAACCGACCGTCCCAACTTGCACTAACAACCATCACCATTAACGAACCCATATAAGCATCATCGCCCCGGGAGGCACACAACCACCACTTTCCGACGAGTATGGCAGCCATGAAAATGATGTCGGAGAAGTTCACTGCGGCCCAACAGACGCGACAATGTTACAAAGGAAGGGCGATGGAAAAAGATGCCGGAGAATGATGGAGATGTCGGAAAGGAGATGGTAGATCTGAGTTTTGGTTTGAGTTGGAGTTTGGTGGTGTGGTAGTTGGGGGTTGGAGTAATTAAATCATACGAGTATAACTAGATTTTATGTGTAAGATTTAACCAAAGTTAATCAATGGAAGATGAAACATATGAGTAAGGCTGGCAATCACTAGATTTGATTTGTAAGATAATCAAACCATCAAAGAGTCACACGCTTTATTTGACAACCTTATGTCCCATAGTACCATTCTTTCTTTCCATTGTCTTCGATTAAAAAGAATATAGTATGAGACGGTGGTGCCGGTGGACTGGTGGTAGTCCCGGCTTGTGGAAATTTGTGGTGGTGCCTTACTTTCAAATGTCTTCTCGGCAATGTGGTGATCAACTGATTAAAGCAAATATCATATTAATGCGAGATGGTAGTAGCGATTACTTGATACGAGTATATGATTACAAATGTTATTCTATCTAAATAAAACTATTTAGATTCGATTGCACAGTGTAGATTAACTCTAGTTCCATTGTTTGTGTGACAATAAAGAAGAAAACTCATTTACATTTTAATTTTAAACTTTATTCAAAGTTAAATTGAGTAAATTTTAGTTAATTTAAGTTCAATAAAGCTTAACAAAGTAAAACTTCATTTAATTAAATTTTAGTTAAACTTCATTTTTAACTTTATTTGAATTAAATTAACACAAGTTTTATTTTTGACTCCTATTATTTATTGCTTTCTCAAAATTCTTTCATAAAATTTAATTTAGTTAGTGACATATATTTAATCAAATTACCTTATTTAAACTTAACTTAATTGAATATCTAATAATCCCTTCGTATTTTAATTTTATTCTCACTTCTCAAATTATTTGGAGGAAAATTTGCGAAATTGGAAGAAAACAAAAATACATAGGCAATATATAAATATAGTATAAGATAAATAGAATTTATATAATATAATATATAGTATATGATCTACGTCGGCTCGACAAGCCATTGGAATCGGCTCGGTCAAAGGGAGCATAGCTAAATACGAGCCGAGCCCCAGCTGCAAGGCTCGGCTCGGAAGCTTGTTTTGCCTCGTTTACATAATTTTTTGTGTATGAATTTTATACTATAATATTAATTTTATTTAAATTATTTGTTATTTAGGCATTTATAAGTTAAATTGAACGTAGCTGGACTTATAGAAACTGGTCTAAACCTATAAGAACTAGGGTGATAATGAGTCAATACAGCTCGAGCTCGGCTCGATCAAAGCTTGATCTGTAAAAGCTCGGCTCGGGCCAAGTTGTATCAACTTAAATTATAAAATGTATGAGTGATGACTTTAATTTATATAATATATAATTTTAATGTATGAGTGGAGAATTTAATTTAAACTAAACCTTAATCGAACCGTTCCCAATTAAATGTTTTGTTCACCAAACCACTTTACCGAAACGGTTCGATTAATCGAACCTAAAAATACACAGTTTTTCGGTTCGGTTATTGGAGTTCAGTTTATTTTGAACAATCCTATCCAATACGGCATATTGGGTAAATTTAATTAAATTAAGTGAAATTAACTTTGGTTAAATTAAGTTTAATTAAATAATTAATCCACACCTCAAACTTTCATCCATTAGCGGTAAATGAATGAATTAGACAAGTAAGATTTTGATAAAAAAATATATAAATATATGTAATTCAAACCGAATATCAAAACTACTTTTTATTAAACAAACTAAAACTAATTAAAATAATGTTGTTATCAAATGGGTGGAAGGGGAGGTGTGGACTGATGATATGGCCTATTACTAATGGGTGAAATAAGATGGTGTGGATTGATGATGTGGTGGTCTATTAATAGGTGAATGGTAAGGTGTGGATTGATAATTAAATCTAGTTATGCTTAAATTAACTAAGGTTAATACTATTGGGCGAAAGATGGAGGTGTGGATTAATGACGTGGTGGACTTCTAATGGAGGAAAGGCGGTGGCACGGATTAATGACATGGCGGGATCTATGTAGTGATACAATTTTAATGGGTATGATACGAGAGAATAATATATGATACTAATTTAATCAATATGATAACAAACAATTATCTGTATAACACTAATTAAACATAAATTAACATAAATAAACTTAATTGAGCCTAACTTCGGACTTTTACGATCATACCATCGATCTTATACGATTATGTACGATCAATATGTTAGACTAAGTTGAACTGAATTAAGCTGATCAATACGAGAAGTAGTACAGGAGTTAGACTGAATTGAACTGAATGAACTTAAACTGAGCTCAACTAAATGAAGTTGAACTGAACTGAACCGAAATGAGTTGAACTTAGGTTCGAAGAGTTTGATTAAGTTAATTACAAACTCATCTCTACACAAATTAACTCTTACTTTAGTCCAACTTCATTGAGTTCAGTCCAGTTCAACTTTATTAAGACTTTGTGTTTTTGGATATAATTTCAGTTTATTTCGGTTTAGCCCAGTTCAGCTTCATTCAGTTGAGCTCAGTTCAGCTTCATTAAATTTAATTCAATCTAACTCATGCTACTACTTCTGTTATTGATCAACTTAGTAAAGTTAACTTTAGTAAATTTAAGAACAACTAAGTTCAATGTTGTTAAAACGCGATCTAGATCGTAAAATTGTACGATCCTATGATCCAAAAAGTGAAAAACTATACAAGTCATCGTAGGATCGTTCTAGTGGAAAGATCGGGTAGGATCACATATTGATCATACAGAATCGTATACGGTCGATGGTAGGATCGTCCAGGATTGTAAAAGTCTTATTTATTTGTGTTCTGATTTTGTGAGGTAGTTGTTTCTTTGTACTTACAACTCTAATATAAAAAGATATGTAATAATTAATATATAAGATGTAAGTTATATTAACTTAAACCATACACTTATATTAATGTATGAGTACTCATGTTTAATTAGTATCATACACATCATTGTTCCTTATCACATTGATTAAATTAGTATCACAAATTCGTCTCTCGTATTATGTACATAAAAATTGTATCATTACACAGTGTCTGCCACGTCATTAATCCGCGCCACCACCTCTCCTCCAATAGGAATCCGCCATTTCAGCAATCCATATATCCACCTTTTGACCGTTAGTAGTCCGCCATGTCACCATTCCACACCTCCCCTCCCCTCCACTCATTTAATAATAACATTATGTTGATTAATTTAAATTTAATTAAGTCTATGGAAGAAGAGATTTGGTATTCGGCCCCGCCTTAGTTATTACTTATATTTATATTTTATTTGTATGGAGTAAATTTATATTTACTTGTCTAATTCTTATATTTATTTACCACTTATGATATATTTTTATGATACTTTTAGGATTTCTAGGTTTAATTTAAAACGTTTTGGTTTTTAGGTTTGGTTTATTTTAGGGTTGGGTATTTTTAGGGTTTTAGTGTTTCTATGTTTGGTTTATTTTAGGGTTGGGTGTTCATAAGGTTTTAGTGTTTTTAGATTTGGTTTATTTTAGGGTTGCTTGTTTTTAGGGTTTTAGTGTTTTTAGGTTTGGTTTATTTTAGGGTTGGTTGTCTTTAGGGTTTGTTTTAGTGTTTCTATTTTTTTTATTTAGGGTTGGGTATTTTTAAGATTTTAGTATTTTGAGTTTGGTTTATTTTAGGGTCGGGTTTTTTGAAGGGTTGGTTTTTTTTCTAATTAAGTTTAAGAAGTTAAATTTTGATTAGCTAAGTCTAATTAAATTAATTAAGTTTTCCTTAATTATATTAAGCTTAATTATAGTTACTTATGCTAACTTTAGTCGTCTAATCATACGGAATATAAAATTTATATTATTTTCAATTAATTGTCCAAGCCATGTCTATAATAATGTAAGTAATGTTTGTATAATTTTATAATCGAATTAAGTTGTGTTTAATTAAGTTAAATTTACCTTAATCAAATTAAATAAAGTTAAATCGTGTTCTATTTTAATTGAAATGGAATCAATTGAAACGGAACTAATATTTTTAATTTTGGTCCAAGGTCTTAAGGATTCCGGTTTCCGGTACGGTCTTGGACCCGAAATTTTCCGACACGTTCGTTTTGGTTTTTTCGATCTGGTTCATGTCCATTCTTATTGATCAACTTAATTAAGTACAATTGATCAATTTAATCAAGTTAACTTTAGTAAATTCAAGTGCAGTTAAATTTAATGTTGGTTAAAACGCTATCCAGTTTGTAAGATTGTACGATCTTACGATCCAAAAAATGGAACACGATACAAGTCGTAGGATCGTTCTGGTGGTAATATGGGTAGGATTCCATAAGATTGTACAAGGTTGTATATGATCAATGGTAAGATCGTTCAGGATCGTAAAAGTCTTATCTGTGTAATTTTTTTTTTTGAGGTTGTTATTTTTTTGTACTTACAACTTTAAATTAAAGGGATATGTTATATTTAAAATGGTTATAAAGATTTTCATGTTATTAATAAGACAAATTATACCAATTTTTATCATGTTATTATTTCCATTTTACTGTCTTTCACTGTCTTTAGTTCTATTTAAGTTATTTCAAGTTAACTTTAAGTAGTTTAAATATAGTTAACAAAATAATTGTAGTTAAATAAGATAAGTATATCTAAGTCTAATTTTTTTTAGTCAACCCAACTTATATTTAGTTAAATATACAAAATTAATTTAATTAATTATAAATTTAATATACCATGTAAAGTTTATAGGTTTAATATAAAATTTTATTGATAAAATAAGTCTAATTTGTATTTGTATTATTTCACATTATCATCCGGATCAAATCAATAAAATTTGTATTATATCACCTCATCGTTCATATTATGTTGATAAAATTAATATCATTACATATTATGATTGCTTGAACACAAATGTGTTTATCGGCTTAGCGCAATATCGCCTTCGCTGTTCATAAGGCCTAATTCTTCGGGTTCAAGTCGTTCCTTTAACACAACAACCAACCACCACCACCAAAGCACTAGATACCACTGACACGGTGACACCAACACCACGCCGCCCACCTTCCAACACCACATACCACCATCAGCCACCATCACATACAAGAAAAATAACATATTACTCCATTTTTTATAGATCAAAATCGATAAGAGTACGATAATGTGCCATAAAAATGTTCATTGAAGTATTGAATTGAGAAAAAATGGTGGAGATAAGCAAGTGAAAGGATGAAGATAAAACAACAAAAAAAAGGGCGGAGAGGACAAAGAATAGATTAGGTAGATGAGAGATTTTGAATAAGTGCTCTGTAGGTGTCATTTGAAATGGATTCATTTTATGATTAATCGGTATTTGATTGGATAATCTATAGGTGCCAAACAATAAAATTGTGCCAAATACATACTGATTTACAAATGAAATGCTTGTTGCCAAACAAGCCAATAAATAATTATGAAATTAACCATTCATCTTCGATTTTTGTAGATCTGGCTTTAGATCTCAATTTTTGACGGTGATGTCATTGGCGCCGTCTGTGGTGGTTGATGATGTCGCTAGCGTAGGAGCTGTTGGCCGACGACATGACGACGGTGGGGTGTGTGGGTTGCTACGGTGGAGGGTGAAGGTAGCCAGTTGGTGGTGGAGGGTGATGTGGGTGGGAGAAGAAATGATAATTGAATATATTGTTGATATAAAAATAATAGAAAGTATAAAAATATTAACTTAAAATATTGGCAGAAAATAAAAAGACTATAAAAAAAATGACCAATTAACTTCTTAAATTTGAATTTGAAATTCAAAAGATTTCAGTTTTAGTACCAAAAATTACAATTGAAAAAGATTCTATATGGTCCCTACCACTTTACACGTGTCACATTATTATAGGTCTGTGTACAAAGGGCCTTGTACACCCCGTGTATTTGTAGCCTTTTCGACTTTTGCAGCCTCACTCTCAGTACATATTTAATATCAGCAATCAATACTTTAGGATGAGGTGCATACAACTCCACTCTACATTTGTTTCTGCTATCCCAGACTCTATAAATCAGTTCACTGATGGCCGCCATAACTACCTGTTTTTTCAACAAGGAGTTACACCGCCATTTAAGAGCCCAATTCTCAACATTGCCATGCTATTGAACCATCAACCAAGTCTGTAAATACTGAACACACTGCATACTGTAAGAGCACTCAAAGAAAAGATGAGAATGCGTCTCAGTCTGTACGCCACATAAAAAGCACAAGCCAGCATTGGCCACCCCAAACCTCAGAAGACGGTCTTGGGTAAGAAATCTATGTTGAATGTAAATCCAAGCGCTGAAGTTAAATTTAGGCAGGCTAACCCTATTCCACACAAAAGGTACCCAGTTTTTCTGTTGATGGTCACCTAGCAACCAATGATAAGCACCCTGCACAGAATAACTGCCTTGCCAAGCTGCTGTCAGGAAACTAGTTCTCAGTTTCTCCTTGACCTTGCATATTTGTCGCCAGGTCCAACTTGAATTAATTGAAGGTTGATACTGCCACCAGTCTTGTCGTTTTATGTAAATAGTATGCACCCATTTCACCCATAAACTGTCCTTCTGTGCAATCCACCAAGAATATTTCCCAAGAACAACAATATTCCTCAAATGGCAATTAATGATACCCAACCCACCCTTATCACAAGGTAGATAACAGGTCTCCCATGCTACAGGGGGAGCATGCCTGTACTCATCAGAGCCTGCCCATAAGTAATTCCTAGAGAGACACTCCACTTTATGAATAACTCCTTTAGGTAGCAGGAATATACGAGCCCAGTAGCTGTGCATCTGTGTCAGAACAGATTTGACTAGAACAAGCCTACCAGCATAACTAAGATGCTTGGTACCCCATCCTCTAATTTTGGCCACAATTTTATCCACCAGCTTACTACACTCAGCATTAGACAATCTTTTATGGGAGATAGAGATACCCAGATATCTGAAAGGGAGGGTCCTTCTCTGAAATCCTGACATCCTACTAATCTGAGCAGCAATGTCAGACCCCATGTAACACCCCCATACTCCAAGTGCCTTACCAGGACCACTCAGGTATAAGGATACTACCATCTCGGTTGCCCGAGGTACTGAATATCATAAGACAATAAAGAAACGTACTTTTAAAGTAATTATAGATTAAGTGATTACATGTTCAAACCAAAACTAATAAAAGGAATTACAAGGTTCTCATACGGTCTGACTAAAACTATCAAAGCTACTAGACTTCGTCGACACGACACAATGAAGACTTCTAACGCCACGTGATGACTCATCCTGGCCTATCCCATACGCGTCATATCACACCTGCTCAATAATCGCTCACCACCCCGAATGGATCACCACAGCTTTTAAAACATTTAAACGGGGTCGCATACTAATCACACAATTCAATACATATATCAACAATAAGATAAACAGACAATTGAATCATCACACACACACACACACACCACCAACTCCCATCGTCTCAATACGACCGTCCACTTTGGACCAGCCACGCCATGGGGGACCGCAGCCGTTCCCACCTAAGCCCCGCTCATCGTACGAGCGATAACCCCGTCTCGTAACACTACGGATTTTTATAAGCTAAGTACTCGACCGAGTAGAGCCTACTCGGCCGAGTAGTGTCGGAGTGTAGTTTGTTTGAGTTCTCATTGAGAATACTCGGCCGAGTATGGTGAATACTCGATCGAGTAGAGGATACTCGGCCGAGTATACACCTTACTCGACCGAGTATCCGCCCGACGGTATTATTTCCGCGATTTTGGTTATAATGATTAGAGGTTATATATTATCGTTCGTCGCTTTCTAAAATCATTTCTCCCCAAAATCATAAACTACGTTCATTATCCTCTAATCATCTTCATCAATTCCAAGTCAAAGGTTGTCGATTGTGGGTTCTAGCATCTCATTCCGTGTCAATCGCCGTAGTAAGTGTCTTATACTTGTTCATCTATTGTCATTCTTATAAGTTAACAAACCCTAATTTGGTTAATTTGGGGATTTAAGGTTTTGGTCATCATATGTCGTTGATTGTTGATTATCGCTGTTGTAGGTGATGATGTGTTACTAGTTGTGCATTTGTATAATTGATTGCAGCGTAGCGGATTGCGAAAAGGTAGGGTTTCTCCTACTCAGTCCTGTTAATTGATTGAGATTGCATATGTTTTATAATTGTTGTTATCTCACGATCATCGGAGGTTGGGGTTGTGGTGGTGACGGTATTGGTGTGGTTGTCTTTGTGACGATTGTGGTGTTGTGACAGCTGTGATGCTGTGTGTGTGATTGTGGTGGAGTCACTTGCGGGAGTGGCTTCACACCCTAGTTCGCCCTCCGTGGAACCCGTCACGGGAGGGGATGTGCACATTAAGGGACAGGGATTGTTAGTCGCTCGTTGATGAGCCGGACTAGGTGGGGATGGGTGCGGTCACCCATCGGCGCGAGGATTACCTTGCGATGGGTAATCGGCGGGGCTACACACTTCGGTGTGTAGTCGGTTCTTCGTGTGAGATCGATGATCAACTGGTTGTATTGTTGTTGTCTTATATTGATTGAGTAGTAGTCCGACCCCGTGTTGTTGTTTTGTAAAACTGCGGTGATCCATTCGGGGATGGTGAGCAGATTGTGACAGTAATGCGATGTTTAGCTATGGGACAACCATCATGGGAGTCATCACGTCAAGTCTAGCTTCCGTTTGTTTTGAGTTTAGATGTCTTGGATTTCATTTGTATTGAGACCTTGTACGTTTATTTTGAGTTGGTCTGAGATAATGTAATCTTTAACTTTTATACTTTAATAAATGTGGTTTGGAATTTGTAACTTTGATATACTAACCTCGGGAAACCGAGATGGTAACAACCTTTCATGCTAGGGTAGTCCTTGGTAAGGTACCTTGGTATGAGGGGGTGTTACAAAGTGGTATCAGAGCCGACGATTCCGGCACCTAAAACAAATGAACCCAATGAACTTAGGGAGTCTAAATAAAATGAACCCGGGGAGAGTTGTTTGGAGCTGCCGCAAAGACTTGGGAGACGTCCCGAAGTCGCATTAAGGCCCTTACGATCTCAAGCCGGTCACATGGGGGAAACTGTTGTATGTTTGAGTCATGTGAGTTTGATATTTATAGTTTGAATCTTGTGCATGGTTGGATGAAATGATGCAAGAAGTGGAATGTGATAGTTGTTGAAAGATGCATCGAGGATTGTTGATGTTAAACTTTGCGCATGAATATGTTGGCATGTTAAGTGTTGGAACATGGTAAAATATGAAAAGTGAATTGTGAAATTGTATCTGGTTGATATTGAGCATGGAGAATGTGGTCATGTTATCTGTTTAATACAATGTTGAACATGAAGTATGGTAGTGGTACATGTGCATATGAACATGATGATTTTAATGCTTGATTGTTGGTAGAAGCATGTGATTAAGGTCATGCGTCTATATATGTGAATGTCGTGATTAATTTTCATGTGAGTATGATAAGAGTTCACTTGTGTACTGGTTTCTTGGAGTTTTGAGTCGTTATTGTTTGTTTTATGCATGTTAAAGTTGTTTTGATAAGTAATTTTGATTTGTATACAAACCGATTTTGGAAGGGTTGTCTTAAAACTGTCATAAGTCGAGTTCTGGAAATGATATTGCTGTGATTCTAGGTTGAGGTGATAGCTTGTCCTCTTACGATTCTAACGATAGGTCACACGCCCAAAATGACCAAGTAACGAGTGAGATATGACTGTTTTACGAAAACGGGACGGTGCTGAGAACTGCGCCCATACTCGACCGAGTAGTCCCTACTCGGCCGAGTATCCTTTATACTCGACCGAGTATTCCATATTCGGCCGAGTAATATCTCTGTGATAATACTTGTTTAGCGTCCTGGAGTCGTGAACTCGGCCGAGTAGTCTCATACTCGACCGAGTAAGGTCTACTCGGCCGAGTATTCCCAATACTCGACCGAGTAATCCTTCTGCGACAATTGAGTTTGCTTCTGGAGTCGAAAACTCGACCGAGTAATATAGTTACTCGACCGAGTACCTTGTACTCGACCTAGTATGTTATGTACTCGACCGAGTACCTCATTGGGCGGCCACTTTGAGTCGATGGCTATGTTCTTACTTTTGTTTTGAGTCGGTGGCTATGTTCTTACTTTTGTTTTGAGCCGGTGGCTATGTTTTTACATTGTTTTGAGTCGTAGGGTATATACACATGTATGTTTTGAGTCTTAACGCATTCTTTTATATGTGAGACGGTCTTGATACGTAAGTTACCGGAAGTTATGACATGGAGAATGATGGCTTATGAGGGACATGTGTTGGGTAAGGAAGACATGTGTTAATGTGGTTGTGAAGGATAGTGGAAAAAGAAAAGGGAAGAATGATGAGCTAATCGAGGTAAAGAGCATGTTTTGTGAGATATGATGAGTAATATAGTTGTGTGTTGAGTAGTATAAAAGTAAGTGTATATGGGCAAGGGTGATGTAAGTGTAAAGAAGCATGAGAATGAAAGATTGAGATAAGGGATACGAATAGTGGCATGTTTGGATGTGTAAGGATTTATTGAGGAAGACAGCTATGATAGAGTTGCTTAAGGATATATGTAATGGAAGGTTGTTGTAAGAAGATAGGAAAGAGAGGTATATAGTGAACTTAAAGGAAGTTATGTCGCGATGTGGATTTGTAGATAGTGGCTAAGTTTGGGAAGTTGGAATATCAAGGGGTGAGCCTAGTGTGTAATTCTTTGGACAAACGGTATGAAGTGAATTTTGGTTTCTAGAGATGCGAAAGGGAGATACGACTAATTAAAGAGTAACTGTTAGTGTGTGGACTTGATGGTGACAAGGGTGAGTGTGAAGCAAGATGAGAGATGATAAATGATAAGAAGAATGATAAAATATTTATATGAATTAATGGAATTAGAGTTGTGGAGCTATGGAGAAATAAACAAATTACTAAAGAGTTAGGTAGAGAGAGGAAGGCGATGTATTATTAATTGGTATTATTGAGTAAAAAGGGGGAAATAAGGATGGAAGTAAGTTGGGAGAATGTTGACCGGAGTTAAGGAGCATGAAGGTAAGAAATTATGGAAATGTATGATATCCCCACTAGAGAGTGTGAGTTAATGGTTATATAGGAGAGCAGGACGACGTGTTATCCGTGAGTTTCGAGGTATTAAGGGAATAAGGAGCTTGTAGAGTGGTTACACGATCTGAGATTTTGGTGGAGAGTTAGGTAACGATATGATAAAGGATAGAATTGGGAATAGTGTTGAGGTAAATCTTGTTGAAGGATTGGATGTTCGTTATTTGGGATGATAACCAAAGAGAGAAAACGGATTGTGATATTAAGAAGTGATAGTAAGAGAGTAGTCACATGAAGGTTGTTGGTGCCATAGTATTGTCACTAGTGGTTGAGGATGATGTTACTTTAGGGAAGCTAGTTGATCTAATGAGGTTAATTTTGTAGAGACCAGATAGATATGTATGGTTGTGAGAGGGTATAAGATGTGGTTATATGAGGCAGTTGTTAGTAGTTGAGTATTAATGGTATGGTTACATTTGGCATGGGGTGATGGTTATGCGGATGGAAGAATATGTTATGAGGGGTGTACGAGTTAAGCTCGGGTGAGAGGTAACTTTTAACAGGTGGTAACTTACGTGATCAGGATTGACTAGTTGGATGTGATTACGGGTCTATGATATGTGTAAATGTTTGTGTGAGGTTCTGACCTCACAAGAAGTGGTATGGTGTGATAATTATAAAGTTGTTATATGAATGTTTTGTAATATATGTTGGGTACGGTATACTAATGGAATGAGGTCCAAAAGGTAATAATTTGATTGATCTGGCATGGATAGTTAAAATCGTAGGTGTATTGATGATACATGTATATTCCGTGAAAAGGTATGGATGATTGTGGACAGCGGGCCGCCCACGGGGGCGCTTGGGAGTGAAGGGGCTCGAAAACAAGCGTTTGCATTTTGTATGGAGTCGCCACCAATTTTTATGGGAAATTGGAACCGTTCGAATACCTCGTGTCATGTCAAGACACAAAGTAGTGACATGAACACTAAGCAATCGTTACCCTTAGCATTCTATGTCTAGAATGACTCTCGTGGATGCCAATGAACACGGGTGCTCACGGAGATCTGGAGTAAGGGGTGAGGGTACGTATTAGGAAGCTCTTTTGATCGAACACCTAATCCCGCCCGCCTCGATAGCGGCCTCTACTAATGATTAGGGAGTTTATTTGTACTTGATATATCGTCGGCTATATGCATGCAATGCAACATCCAATAGATTAATCCTAGCATGTGAAGAATTAACTAAGTCGGTGAACAATTAAGTTAGCACACAATTGGGTCGAAGTTGGAATTAATGCTCAATTACATGTGAAGCATACAAATGATAAAAGAAATACAATAAGAATGAAAGTTACAATAATGGAAATTACATTAATTACATTGGAATAGGCGATCTATGTCGAAAATACCTTTAAAACGGATGATTTGAGAAAAAGAAATAAAAGAATAAAACACGACAGATCGGAGGTGATAATACGGATAATAGTAGGTTAATATGTAAACTAATTAAACTAGGTCAAGGCGAAAAAGAGTTCAGGACGACAAGTCGTCCCGAACAAAGCGCAGTAATCGCGCCCTTTGAAGAGGCGCGGCGATTCTTTGCGTCTGCTCCAAGGACGAACTCGGCCGTGAAGCCAAAATCGCAATCGTTAACGTTTATTGGTGAATTTAATGGATTGATTTAGATTACTTAGTCGGATGAAAGTGATTTACAGATTATTTACATATGATTGAGGTCATAAAATAGCAAAACACGATTAAGACGGAATAAGACGGTTTATTTATGTGAAGGGTCGATGTTAATGAATGACTAAACAAGCGAATAATTAACTAAACATGACGAATTGATGGCGGATTAACAATAAAAAATATATCAACAATGAATCCCAGAAACCCAATACGAACGAATTGAATCCCTAAAACTCGAATTGAACTTAATGACGAAAACCCGCAAATATGAATTACTTGGGATTTAAGTTGGATTAGATGAATTAAACATGTGAATGGATGATGAAATATATGATACAATATACATGCTAATTATTATGATTTTATGACGGAGAATTAATGATTTAACAAACAAAACAAATAAATTTGATACGAATTGCGAGAGGACGGAGGAAGAAGAAAAGAAGCAGAATCTGGCGGCCTCACAAAGAGGCGCGGCAGATGTCTGCGCTCCTTTGAAGAGGCGCGATTCTTCGCGTCTTTTCTCGACGTCTGTCTACTAGAAATCCGCAAAAAAGGTTTTAAAGACGGTTTTAGAAATCGGTTTTAATGAGGTGCCTTCGACATAAATCTTACAACGGTGATTACAATAAAATAAATAACAATAAATAAAAGAGAATTATACACCCTCAGACTTACATGTTGACGGAACGAGAAGAACTAAGAAAATCGATTAGTGATGCTCGACGCGAATGCAAGGAAAGAGTGCCCTCGTAAGAGGAAAACGATTTAACAAATTGATTAATTAGATTGATTATTGTGTAGTGGTCAAATTGGTCGGTCATGCAACGGAGAGGCCGGTACCCGGAAAGATCCGAGCTTACGTGGTCGAAGGTTCAAGCACGTAGGCGCCAATTAGTAAGAACGAAGTCTAGAATGCAAAGGGAGAAGAGAAGGGCGGACACTCGCGTGAGAAATATGAGGAACGAAAGCTCCTATTTATACTAATCACGTGAAGGAATAGGGTTTCTGAGACTCTTTGGAAGTGAATCTCGGAAAGATATAAAAAAGATACGTAAATCATGCAAAGAAGGGCCTGGGAAGAGGCGCAAAGCAATGATCCATCGCGTCTCTTGGAAGAGGCGCAAAGACTGCCGCGTCTATTCCCGTGAGGTTTCCTCCTGTTTAAGAAAGATTTCCGTGTTTAAGTTATGGTAGGACGGATTTAATTCGATTATCTTTTGAATATTACTGGATATTATTTGCCAAAAGATAAAATTTGAGAAATATGGAATAGAAATATCCTAATATTCCGAACATTCGACTCGGGATTTAACAAAATCGAAAAATGGAGACGGTTTTTGACCCGGACTCCGAATGTACTCTAATTATTGCCAAAACGACCGTATCGGGACGTAGATGACAACTAAGAGGCTGACATTAATTTTTGAGCAATCACTTGACGATAATCTTACGAATTGTCACTAATCGTTCCGCGTATCAAACATGCGGCCCAATCATCACCGGTGGTTTGCGAGGGGTGCAGAAACGAGGTGTCTACAGAGCCCCCACTCTGACTGAGGCTTGGACAAGGCGAAAGTCAAAGTATAGCCATCAGGTCAATCAAGATTACAACCTCGACGACTATGGCGACGCGAGGCGGCTCGAGGGGTCCGAACCAAGGACCCGTTGTCGGGAACATTTTAGAGTCTGTCGACTATCGGGGAGGGTCGTTTAAAGTCCATTAGACTACGTAAGGAAGCTCGCCACCATAAGAAGAAACCATACCCGAGACTTAATCGAGCTTCGGGGGAATAAGAGATATTGAAAACAAGCAGACGTCGGTAGAAACTGGCCGGGGAAAATCCGCTTACGTCGCTTGAGCGACTGCGCGAAATTTGGAAGTTGAATCTGCTTGCGTCGGTCTCAAGCGAACTCTTGTTGGGGACATATCGACGACGAGGAACATCTTGATCGTCGTATGGGAAACTTTGAATGAGCAAGATCTTAAAATACTATCGCGCCGGGTAAAATGATTTGACGACTAGGAACATCCGAATCGTCGCGAAAGCAAGTCTCGAGCGAGCAAGATCGCAAAATACTATCGCGCTAGACAAAATGGTTGAGCAATACTCGAAATATCACGCTGTGCGGGATAAACTGAACTCGGACAATATCACAAAATACTTTGTCGACCGGATAAAATGCGGGCCGGAACGAAAGGAAATCGTCGAAATGGACCAAAGTGATAAAATGTCATCGAGGAAGAGGCGCACCAAAGATGGGCCCACGAATAACGAACTCATAACGGATTTTTGAAAATCCATCCGGAGGGAAACAAAGGAAGAGGCGCAGCAAGAGCTGCGTCTCTTGGAAGAGGCGCAAAGACGCGCCGCGTCTGTTCCCCCATTCAAAGAATTCCGCGTAAAAACGCGAAATCAGAAGGGTTTCATTTCATTATTTCGAAACACAAATCCTTCAATTTCTCTCTCAAATCCTCACCATTTCCGTCAAGGTTGGATTCAAAAGCTTGCTTGAAATATGACTAATCGAGGTATGTGCTTTAATCTCGCATTAATCTTCCATATTTGTTGAATTTTGAGTCGTAATAATTAGGGTTTTCGACCCAATTGATCGAAAATTTGGGGCTTTTCCCCAAATGGATTTGTCTTGCCAAATAGATGCTAGAAATGAGTAGTAGGCAATGTTAGGAACATAACCATGTATTTACTTTGAATTTTCATCGAGTTTCGAGCCCTTGAGCGAATTTTGAGACGGTTTCACAGCTAGATCGAAAATGGCTTCGAAAACGGCCTTAGGATCGCCCATTTGTGATGAAATTTGATATTTGGGACCCTTGGGTGATGGGTAAACTTCCTGTCATCTCGGAATTTTGGTTGGTGACGGCTTTTGCAGACACCTTTTAGGGCATAATCGTCATTATAGCGAAATGTCGCCGAATTTTCGACTCGAACTCGGAACTAGACTTTGACTTTGACTTGACTTGACCCAATTTGTCACATGAGCGATTGAATTGGTGAGAACATGGCCAAGGATGGCCAGGAAGGATAGCTTCCGGGCTCCGAGGCTCGAAACCGCTTAACAAGGGCTTGTCGTCACGTGACGCGGCCTAAACTTGCTTTAATGTTGCAGGTGATGATGCTTCTACTTCCGGGAGGACTCCCATGGAGGTAGACGCTAGTGCGGTTGAGGAGGCTTTGGAGCGTGCTTTCACCGACGCGGTGATGGTCAGCTGCAGACGAGGTTCCCGAGGAGGAGGTCGCCGAGGAGGAGGAGATTCCGCGACGGGCCCACCTCGGACGAGGGGGTCGTCACCGAGAGGAGCTCCGCGTGGCCGAGACTGGGAGAGCAGCACCTTGTGTGGGCTGCGCAGAGGGTCACCCGTCCCACAGACGGTGAAGAGCTTGGTAAATAGGAATTCCCTAACTTATTACTTATCCTCTTTCTTTTTTTCAAATTTCTTTCAAATTTACTTCAAAACTAAAGATAGCTTTATTTCGAATCATAATAGGAGGCCGGGAATATCCGGTCGTTCTCAGGGTATACGACGGCGATGGAGCACTACGAGCGGCTGTCGGAGGAGGAGAGGGCCATGATCGAGCGTGGAGCGTTCGGTCCTCTCGGTTCGTGTCCGGAGGGATATCGTGAAGAGGAAGTTGCGGGCCAACCTTAGCCTGGTCCGCGCTTTCTTGGATCGATTTTGGGACACGACTTCCACGTTTCACCGCCTTTTGGTGAGGTGGGGTCACTGGAGGATTACGGCATGATTTCTCGTCCGCCGTGCGGGACCGAGGAGATGGTGTGGCGGAGGCCGGATGAGGGCGGACTCGGCCGAGGCGAGGAGGTTGATTGGTGAACCCGTCGCCGAAGGCGGTTGCGGTCTTGGGTTTGGTACCCAGTACCTATGTTCGAGATTACTTTGCGGGGAAGACCCCGGCATCGGTGATGATCGATGGGAGGGAGACGGCTCCTCCTCCTTGTACAAATGGAGCGAGGGGCTCGTCTGTGGCTTTGGTGGTTCTTGTCTTCGATTTACCTCGAGACAAGGGTGAGAGGTCACGACGGCTTCTTCCCTTTCTTGCCGACCCGAGCTCCCTAGGGCGTTGGGACCGGTCATCTGGTTTTGCGGTCCTCATCCGCTTCATGAGGGCCATGGTTCGTCCGGAGTTGATGGAGAAGGGGACTTCTCCTGGCGCCGTCGGACCAGGCTACTTGTTGGAGGTATGAACCTTCCCTTTGATAGCAAAATAAATTCCTTTCTTTATCAAAGATCGTCACCGACCATTCCGCTTTACAAAGTGGGTGTACTCCTACTTTCCGAGCCTCGCGCCCAAGAGGACGGAGCCGTTGGAGAGGGCCTATCCCGTGGTGAGGGATTGGGTCATGTGTCGGACGAAGAGCAAGCGTTCTTCTCACAACGCCTACCGGCGGATGTGAACGCCCTTCACCGAGCAAGCGGAGTATCCCGTTTGTATGTATTCACATCTTCTCATACTTTGTTTTCAATTGATCCTAGGAATGACCTTGGCCTTCACATTGTCACAAAGGGGTGCCTGACCTTGGGCGGAGTACACCGGAGCGCCTCCCTTTGTTGCCGAGACCCTTCGGCCTAGGAGTTCGAGTCGGCCTACTTTGTGGACGTCGATGGGTCCCGTATGGTATCCGGGGCGAGCGGTTAGCTCGTCGGTGCTTTCGGGTGCGTTGACGGTTCCCGTCGATCCTCCGAGGACGATGTTCGTGGAGCCCTCCGGCCGAGAGGGAGGCGGACCTGGCCGGTGCCAGCGGGCGACGACCTTCTTCTCCCCGAGGAGGATTACTCGGCGTTCCTTTACGGGAGGTTGGCCTATTGGCCGGTAGTGGTGAGTATCGTTTATTTTCTTGTTGATTTGATTTTCGAGACTTGCGACGACGATCGTCGATTGATGAGAGCTATTCGTCTTTTCAGAGGTTGAGGCGGCGGGCATCGAGCCCCCGCAGTACCCCGAGACCCTCGAGTACACCGACGCCACGGGAGGACGATGATCTCCGAGCTGCGTGATTTTGACGTAGCTGTGACGGATGCTGGCCTAGATGACTGGCAGCATCTGATTCGGAGGGTGAGCTCCCATTTTGCATGGTTTTCGCGTAAGAACACGTTTGATTGAATTTATTTTAATTTGTTGAGAGTTTCCTTTTGAAATGCAGGTCGCGCCATCCCGGTTCGTGGCACTATGGAGGGTGGCCAACCGGCTACGAGCTACGGCCATTGAGGCACTCGTCGGCGGTCGAGGTCGTCAGGTATGAACCTTTATACCCATTTTTCGATTTCCTTTTTTGATTTTTGGGTTTCCCATTTGAGTTGATTGACATGAGCCAATTCGTTCTGTTTGCGGGGTGACAAATGAGTCGGACGAGAGTTGGCCTGTGCCCGGAGGAGACGGCTCGCTTGTCGAGGGAGCTCGAGTTTCGGGATGCCGAGATCGCCGCTCTTATGGCGAGGGTTGCCGAGTTAGAGGGTGCCCAAAGAGAGCTTGTGTCGATCTTGTAGACTTGTACATCTGATTTTGAAACATTTTTTTTTTTGGACTCGGTTTGGGGCGCAAGCCCCCAGTTTACTTGGTCTTCTTGACTTGTTTGGGGCGAAGCCCCCAGTTTGCTTGTACATTTGTACTTTGTTGTATACATGATGGCCTGAGTGCCTTTGATGTTGGGTTGTTTGTTTGTACCGCAGTTAGTTCTTGAACAGTTCGGTAGATAACGGTTTATGCCGTTATGCCGCCGAAATTTACATAGACAAATCACGTGATTCATACATTTTATATACACATAAGGCCTTTAATTAGCGCACAATGAGACTCAAAAGGAACGCAAAAATGCAAAAATTTTGCACGAAATGACCGGAAATGACCTGACGGTAGGGAGGGTTACCCCAAAAAAAAAAAAAAAAAAAAAAAATTTATAAGTTTAGAAAATGTAGAAAAAGAAATTAAGAAAATGAAATAAGTATATAAATGTTTGAATAATAAAAAAGAATTAAATACACAATTGTGATAAAATGGCGAGAATGTCAACGTTGCCTCGAAATGCGTGCCCGCGGAATTTCAAAACATGGTAAACGTCCGTAGTTTACCAAAATACAATCCCATAGGAATAGGAAATCACGCGCGTTATAGAATTAGGAAAGATCCAAACGCGGAAATCACAGAGTGAGCCTGGGAAAGAGGCGCAAAGATGAGTCCGCGTCCCTTTGAAGAGGCGCAAAGCAGTGCCGCGCCTGTTCCCGCAGGGGGTTTGTTCTGACGGATTTTGGAAACAGCAAATTAGTATAAATAGAAGCGCTGCCGAAGCTTTGAATCATATAATTCTTCCGTCTTTTCTTCGTCGCTTCTCCTAAAACTCCTAAAATAAATTTTCAAGAGAAAATTATCATTATGAATACTTTGGAGGTTCGCTTGAAGGAATGGACTAATGAGTTTTCGAACACGGAAAAGCACGACATGGGTGCTTATAATCTTGGATCTTTATTGAGTTTGAAACTTATCAAGGTAGTGAAACCGTTCTTAGACGCTTGCCTTGATTATTGGGATCCAAATTATCATGTATTCGCCTTTCCAGGAGGTGATATTTGTCCTTTTCCAGAGGAAATTGTCGCCATTGGTGGGTGGGACCCGAACATTTACCTGCCATCCCCTCCACTTCACAAGGGTATAAGAGCAAGTTTAGAGACTTGCTTGGACTTACTAGGCTCGAGGTAGATCGTCTTGTTACCCCTAAAGGCGTGAGGATGCTAGATTTTATGTAACCGATTCATCAATAGGGCCGACCCTCACTGTCTCTTATGTTGCTAGGAGGAGAGCATTTGGCTTCTGTTTGCTTCATGTTTATGTCTTCCAGGGACATGTTGATGAAGATTTGAGAGGTGATCCTCGTCTATTGGGTCTTGTTGAGCAAATGGAGCTGCGCAGGAGCCCAGCTTGTCTATGCTTAGGGGAGATCATCTTGGGTTTGGATAATAGGAAATCCAATCGCGATTTTCCATTCTTGGGGAGTCCCGTCATCTTACAGGTAAAAGACACCTTTTTTTTTTTTTTTTTTTTTTTTTTTTTTTTTCGTTTTTTTTTTTTCGTTTTTTTTTTTTTTTTTTTTTTTTTTTTTTTTTTTTTTTTTTTGTTTTTTTTTTTTCGTTTTTTTTTTTTTTTTTTTTTTTTTTTTTTTTGATGTCTAATACCCGTTTTGGTAGGTTTGGCTTATGGAACGCTCCGATTGCTCGAGCCCCCGCCTTCATGCACTTTCCTATCATGCCCGTATGATTTCGATGAGGACGAGGTCCGTACATGGTGGACTTTACCCGGTCTCGCGGACATCGGAAGAACAAGTCAAGGTCGATGACGGCCCTTTGATCGTGGTGGGTTGTACCATGGTGGCACCTCAAGTCTCACACCGGAGTGTCTTCTTTAGATCCCACTAGGTCCGTGCGCATCCCTGGATTGGAGTTTATGGTATGCATCTTCCCTGAGAGATTGATGAGGCAAGTTGGGTTGAAGCAGATGATCCCTAGGCTTGACACCGTCCCGCAGACTGCTATGGCGTTGACTACCGAGAGCCGAAGAGAGTGGGCTATGAAGTGGGCCCAAAGAAACATGTGGTTCCTGAGTTTCTCCTCCAATGCTTTGTGGGTGTCGATTCTTATCCGAGGTGGAGGAAGGCCGCAACTTCTAAGAGCGCGAAGATCGAGGAAGCGCGAGCCCGTTGATTACAAGGTGCGCGAAGGAGAGAAAGAGAAAGAGAAGCATCCGACCAAAGGAGAAGAAGAAGCCGCTTCAGTCATTCATCCTTCAAGAAATCAAGACTACTCCCGTCGCAGAGGTGGTGGTTGGCAAGAATGGAAGGGTCAGGCCTCGAGAAAGACCGTTGGTGATTAGGTCTGAAGTGGTGCAAGAGCGCCCGGCTCGAGGTCGCGACAAGAAATATGACAAGAACGACAAGGGCAAGGGAAAGATGGAGGAATAGCCCAAGTCTTATTATTATTATTTATTATTATTATTATTGTAATAAAAGGGGGATTTTTAGAATCCTAGCCTAGTCGATTTTTATTATTTGTCGTATTATTATTATTAGAAATTGAATGAAATAAAAAGTTAAATGGTTATGAAACCGTGGTTATTTTCTTTAATTATTCTTGTCGAATTTCAAATGCAATGCAAATGTCCTTCTATTTACATTTTAAATAAAATGGTGGGTTGAATCCCGTGAAGGATTGCCTACGTATTCACTTAAAAGAAGCGAAATCAAACCCTTGCGCGTAGTTCGAGTAAATGTAAAAGAATAATTGTTCGGAGCAAGAGCTTGTAATGAACATAGAAAATAAGCATGAGCTTTTGCTTACTCGGGAGGTGCGAATTTAGTTTGTTTGATGATATGAGGATGACAAGTTTGCCAAGATGCAAGAGCATAGTGACATTCAAATAGGCCAGGGGCCGTTTATTTAATGCCGCAAGAGCGACACGTGGGTTTACGCGAGGCGCGTTTCCGTTCTATCCTAGGCATAGTATCGTTTCAGTTGGTCGAGGTTTGTGGGGTTTGAAAACTCATTTCCATCCAGGTCTGTGATTCTAACCGCACCCCCGGGAGTATGGATTTGACTAGATATGGTCCGGCCCTTAGGTTTGAATTTTCCCCTTGGGTCGACAAAAGAGAGCTCTAACCGATTTGAGAACTAAATCTCCTTCTTTGATGTTTCTTGGCCTAACCCTTTTGTTGAAAGCTCGTTTGATACGTGCTTGATACGTTTGGACATTATGTAAGGCACGTAGCCGACGCTCATCCAGGAGGATGAGTTCTTCATACCTATCCCTCTTCCAATCGGCCGTGGATTTGACTTTCGAGTAGAATACGCAAGGATGGTATTTCTAGCTCGACCGGTTGTACGGCCTCCATGCCGTAAGTCAAATAGAAAGGAGTAGCCCAGTGGGCGTCCCCGACGGATGTTCGATACCCCCACAAAGCGAAGGGTATTTTGCTTGGCCAATCTCTGTAATTGTCAGTCATTTTCTTGAGGATTGTGACGACATTCTTGTTAGCCGCTTCTACCGCGCCGTTAGTCTGTGGTCTATAAGGCGATGAGTGATGATGCTTGATCTTGTACTTGGCTAGCAATTGCTCGGTTTCGGCTTGGAAGTGGGATCCATTATCGCCGATGATCTCATGGGGCAACCATATCGGCAGATGATGTTATTTTGTATGAATTTGGCCACATTTTTGGCCGTAAGAGCGGTGTAGGAAGCCGCTTCTACCCACTTGGTGAAGTAGTCAATTGCTACTAGGATGAAACAGTGACCTCCCCGTTCCTCGCCGGGGTTATTTTCCCAATTATGTCGATTCCCCACGCGGAGAATGGCCAAGGAGATGTCATCGTATAGAGCAACGAAGGAGGGACATGTTGTACATTCCCGAAGATTTGGCAATTGTGGCAGTGCCTCACATATTTGATGCAATCGGATTCCATTGTGGTCCAATAGTACCCTAGACGTGTGATTTTCTTTGCCATCATAGGTCCACTCATATGAGGACCGCACTCTCCATCGTGGACTTCTTCCATCACCTTTCGTGCCTGTGAATGATCAAGGCAACGCAGGACTACACCAAGAGGTGTTCTTTTGTATAACTCTCCTTGCATGAGGACGTATTGTGAAGCTAGTAGGCGTATAGCTCGTTGTCCCCTTTTGTCCATATCTGGCGGATAGGTACCGTTAAGCTTGAAGTTCAGGATTGCTTGGAACCAGGGTTCCCGTGCGATTTCTTCTTCATCGGTAATTTGATGGACATAAGCGGTTCTCCACCGTCGTTCGATACACAAAGGCATTTCCATCATGTAATCTGGCATGTTTATCAAAGATGCAAGTTTCGCAAGAGCGTCTGCAAATTGATTTTCTTCTCGAGGTAGGTGTAAGTAGGTTACGTGATCAAAGAATTGAGCGACTTGGTCTATCCTAGCCTGATAGGGTGCTAGGCTTTCACTTCGGATTTTCCAGGATCCCGTAACTTGGTTAATGATCAGTGATGAATCTCCATGCACTCGGAGGTTTTTGATGCCTAAGCTTACCGCCGCTTGTAGTCCAATTAAACAAGCCTCATACTCTGCGGCGTTGTTTGTCACCTCGAAGTCGAGTTTGACAAAGATCGGTGTATGCTCACCTTCAGGAGAAATGAGCAACACTCCTATCCCAAATCCTCTTAGGTTTGATGCTCCATCAAAGTATAGGTCCCAGGAGTCTACATCTCTTTGAAGTATGTCCTCGTCGGGAAATGACCAAGTATCTATGGCTTGTGCGTCGTTGATGGGATTTTCTCTAAGAATTCGGCGACAGCGCGACCCTTTATTACTTTCAGTGGCACGTATTTGAGGTCAAATTCGGAGAGCATCATGGTCCATCTTGCCAGACGTCCGTTGAGAACGGGTTTCTCGAAGAGGTATTTGACTGGATCCATTTTGGAGAATATCTTGACAGAGTAGCTAAGCATGTAATGACGTAGCTTTTTTGTTGCCCACACAAGAGCGAGGCATGTCTTTTCGAGTTGTAAGTATTTGCACTCGTATTCCAAGAACTTCTTACTTAGATAGTAAATAGCTCTTTCTTCGCTTCCTACAGTTTGAGCTAGCATGGCACCCATGGCGCTTTCGATTCGTGAGATATAAACCAAGAGGTTGATCTCGTTGTGGTGGCATGAGCACCGGTGGTTTAGCCAATATCTCCTTGATTCTCGTCGAATGCCTTTTGATGATCGTCGTCCCACATGGTGTGGTCCGTTTTCTTGAGTTTCTTGAAGATAGGCTCGCAAATCATCGTGAGTTTCGATATGAATCGACTTATGTATTGCACTTTTCCCAGGAATCCTCTGACTTCTTTTTCTGTTTGAGGTTGTGGCATTTCAATCAGAGCTTTGATTTTTGAGGGATCTATTTCTATACCTCGTTGGCTAACGACGTATCCTAGGAGTTTGCCAGATGTCACCCCGAATGTGCACTTTTGAGGGTTGAGTCTCATATTGTACTTCCGTAGCCTTGCGAAGAACTTGCGAAGGTTCGCGATATGTCCCTCTCTTTCCTTGGATTTGACAATCATGTCGTCTACGTATACCTCGACTTCTTTATGCATCATGTCATGTAGGAGTGTAGTTGCGGTGCGTTGGTATGTAGCTCCGGCGTTGATCAATCCGAACGGCATTCTCAGTATAGCAATAGGTTCCCCATTGGGTGACGAACGCGGTCTTATGCATGTCTTCCATGGCCATTTTGATTTGGTTGTAACCCGCATATCCATCCATGAAGGATAGTAGTGCATGGTCTCATATTGTCTACCAATATGTCGATGTGAGGTAGAGGAAAGTCATCTTTCGGGCTTGCTTTGTTCAAATCTCTAAAGTCAACACAAACTCGGATTCTCCCATCCTTTTTGGGTACGGGTACTATGTTGGCTACCCAATCAGAATACTCGGAAACTTTGATGAACCCGGCTTTGAATTGTTTGTCAACTTCTTCCTTAATCTTCGAGCCCACTCTGTTCTCATTCGTCAAGCTTTGCTTCACTGTGTTTGAAACCTGGCTTAATCGGAATCCTATGTTCGGCGATATCCCTGTCGATCCCTGGCATGTCTTTGTAGGACCAAGCGAAAACGTCTTTGAATTCATTTAGGAGGTCTATGAAATCGGTTCTTTCGGTTGAGCTCAAGGTAGTCCCTATCCTAAGTTCTTTGGGTTCTAGTTCAGTCCCCACGTTGATGGGTTCGGTGTCCTCAATTACAGGTTCCCCTTCCCTTTCTTGTAGTATTTCTTTGGCTACGTAGGGAGGTATTTCGGTCAAGTCCGGATTTTGGTCATCCTCGCATCATCATAAACACTTGCACTCAAGATAACACAAAGAGTAAGCGAACCGATTTATTCATATTAAGATTTGAGTAAAGTTGAAACAAAGAAGCCAACTCGATCCAAGGATAGTGGCGGCAAAGGACAAGATGGTGGGGCATTTCCCGAACTACTACTCGAAAATAAGCTAGGAGAAACGAGGGGAGTGGGGATGACGACAGGAGTAGACTCTCTAATTACTTCTCTAGACTCTGACTCTGACTCCGACTCCGACTCTGATTCGAATTCGTCGTCTTCTGGTTCTTCTTTGAACATCTCTCCTTCTCCAGTGGTGAGCTTGAAGAGTCTTCCTTGATTGTTGGTCCATTTGATTGATTTTCTCCACCCTTTCGCCGCTTGGTGTCGATTTCTGTGATTAAAGCGGTGGGGTTGAAGCGATCGTCTTGAAGTATCGTAGTAATGATCTCATCTCTCGCGCCCTAACAAATCGATCCTCTCCAAACAGAGGCTAACACTTGTTCGTCTAAGCAAGGTGCTTGACGGGTTTTGACGGTAGGAACCGTTTATGGAGGGATGAAGTAGCAATCGTGAAAGATCTCGATTCCGGCTAACTTCTTTTCGAGGTAATGCCAAGGTTCGGGAAATCCATGAAAGAGTTCCGAACTTCCTTCTTGAATGAAGTATCCATTGAGGGTAGGGAGATATGGCCTCATTTGGACTCCTACATACTTGCGGTTTTGGACTTGGGCGAGCATTTCGAGAACTTCTTCCGTTGTGGGTTTGTACCCTAGTCCAAGTGGTATTCTCGATGAGTTGCCTTTCTTGTATGGCGCGAAGGTGTTTTCCCGAACTGGGTTCAAAGGCATTCCAGGGAAGTATCCCTGGTTTTTGAGAATGTGGTTGACCACCAAGTTGGAGTAGGGATTGTAGTACAAAGGTGCCAACTCGCTTTCTATGACACTTACACTTTGGAAGCCCCCAAGTTCGTATATGGGATCTGCAAGGACTTGATTGCTTGATTGTTTTTCGATTATTGCCTTGATAGGCGACGAAGTGATTGTCACAACTTTGCCATTGAGTGGGATCTTGATCTTTTGGTGAAGGGTGGATGTTACTGCTTTGGAAGCATGAATCCAAGGCCTTCCCAGAAGTATGTTGAATGAAGCTTCGATGTCCACTATTTGGAAGTTGACCTTTCGTTCGATCGGTCCCGTAGCTATGGTTAGGCTAACGAGTCCAACCACTTTTCGTCGCGCATCGTCATATGCGCTGCGTACACCTTGACTTGTAGGGGTCCAATCCGACTCTTTCATGCCCAGTTTATATGCCGTTTTGAGAGGTATGACGTTGACTGCGGAGCCATCATCTACCAAGGTCATTGGCACATTTTTCTTTAGACAGATGACAGTGATGTATAGAGCGAGGTTGTGACTAGCGCCAAAAGGTGGCAAATCTTCGTCCGAGAAAGTAACAGGGTTACTTAGTTTCGGGGATTCTTGGAAGACCAAGTTGACTACATCTTCAGGAGTAGAGTTATGTGCCACATTCAATTTGGCCAAAGCTTGTAGTAAAGCTTGGCGGTGTGGAAATGAGCTCGCCACTAATTGCCGATCGAAAGATCACCTTGGTTTTTGTAATTGCTTGAGCAAATGATCAGTGGGGTCGTCTTCGTTGTCATTTGGTGTGATGACATTGGTTGGACTGTTTTGAGTAGTACTCTGGTATGGACGGCCCGAGCGAGTTAGGTGATCCACATCTTGGTCTTCGCCATTTTGGACTACCTCTTTTACCAAAGAGTTTTCAATGAGGTATTCGTCTTCATCGTCATCGGCCCAAACCCCATTAATTGTGGCTAGTTCTTTCATCTTCATGATGTCACTTTCTAGTTGTATGATTTGATCAACTAGCTTATCGACCACGGTGATGACTTCTTGCATAGTAGCATTTTGAGAGAAGATCAATGGTACGCGTTCTTTAGGTGTTGCATTGGGATCGCGTAAGATCATTACCATGCTTTCTAATTCCCACACTTGTCTATCTACACTCCTTGCCCAGGCGATGAAGTCGGAGATGGTAGGGGAGATGGTAGAGTAGAGTCTTTCTTTCTCAATTGCGTGAATTTCATTTTCGGTGGGAGAAATGAGATGTGAGCAATCTAAGGTAGATTCGTCACTTGTAATCACTAGAACTCCAAGAGGATTCTGAGTGTTATTAGGCTTACCTCCTGGTGGAATTGGAAGTCGACCATCTTCGATCATATCTTGAAGCACGTGTTTCAACTTATAGCATTTTTCGGTGTCGTGCCCCTTACCCCTATGGTATTCACAGTAGGAATTTTCGTCCCAGAATTTGGACTTCTTTTCGGGCTCGGGAGTAGGTCCAATGGGTTGGAGTTTGCCTTGCTTCACTAGCCTTTTTAGAGCATTGGAGTATGTATCCCCAAGGTTTGTGAACTTCCTTGGTGGGCTAGTTTTCTTGGATGGTTCGAGAAGGTTAACTTCGTCGGTCTTGCTAGTAGAGCCGTATGAACGACTTGTGGACCCTTGATATCCTCGACCCACCGTTTTGGACAAGAGTCCTTTGCGGATGTCATCTTCAATCCGTGTCCCTAATACGGTTAAGTCTTTGAAAGTCTTGATGTTTTGATATCTCAAATGGTTGGCATATATGGGCTTGAGATTGTCCACGAACTTCTCCACAAGAGTGGCCTCATCTGGACGTTCTACTAGTTGAGTACTAGTCTTCCTCCACCTACTTAGGAAGTCGGTGAATCCTTCTTTGTCGTTTTGGGTAAGAACCTCTAGAGTGCGCATGTTGACTTGGATCTCGGCATTATCCGCGTATTGTTTTGAGAACTCGATCGCGGCGTCCTCCCAAGTAGCGACCTTTTTGTGATCTAAAGTGTAGAACCATTGCTTTGGGATGGTGTCGAGAGATGAAGGAAAGATCCTTAAGAACATCTCGGGTTTGATGCCTTTGATAGACATGTAATCCTTGAAGGCACGGATATGGTTCAAAGGGTTCTCATGTCCCTTGAACTTAGGGATATCCGTCATGCTAAAGTTAGTGGGCAATTTGGAATTGACGGCTTCATACTTACGATTGTTCTCTCCCGTAAATGTCATCCCCCTTAAGGTACATCAATTGCTCCTCTAGGTATTGGAGTCTTTTCTCACCGCATTGTCCCCATGAGAGGATTCTCATCTTTGGACTCGTCATCGGAAAAACCTAGTTCTTCACCTTTAGGGGGAGGTAGCCTTCCCTCTACATCAAAGATGCGGCCTTCGATGAGCTCGAGGCGGTCATAGGTTTGGTTCTGGGTAATTTGCATTTGGGCCGCAGCCTAGGATTTGATTACTATTCTCTTGAATTTGCTGGAGGTTCGTATCATCACTTGACCCAGGCATCTTGGAAACTGGATAAGAGACCGGCGACGAATCAAAACACGATCGACCATTCTATCACATTTGCTAAAAAGAGAAAATTTTGACTCGTGAAGTGGGTGTGTGCCACTTGTGTTGAGTGAGTTTTGAAGAAAGACAAGGTCTTTGAAAATGTGGGTCCTAGCCAACTGTAGTGTAGTTGTAGGAGTGGACTCGAAGTGAGGCTTTGAAATGGGCTTATGGCCCGAATTTTGACACGACAAACGGACAGAGTTTTGACTGGATTTTTGCGCTAATTGAAGGCCCTATTTTCGAAATTCTTGATTGAAAATGGGTTTTGATTTTTTGAAAATTCGTCATGGTTTTGTTTAGAAATGGTGATCATGTAGAGTTTTACACATTTATACAAGCATTATAACGGGATGCTGAGTGCTTTTAGAAGGGTTTTGGTTTAAAGGGTGGGTTGCCATACCGAACCATCAAACCCGAAGTCTGTGGAGAGGCTCGTGCCAAACAAGAGTAAGGCCGATTCCTAGTCCATTTCCTCAAGTAGTGAAGGCCCTTGATACAAACAAGAGTAAGCATCATGGTATGGATGACGTCAATCGCTATCCATCTTTAGGCCCAAATAGGAATTAGGACCGTTTAGACGGGACGATTGGTCGAATAGGTTGGGTTGGGCCTAGGAAGGCCGAATTAAACGGTCTAGGAAGACCGAGTTATGAAAACCGACAATTGTCTTGTACAAACTTATTCCCTAACCTTGTTCAAGTTTCACCCTAGCTACACGTAAGTGTATTCCCAGTGAGTCGCCAAACCGTGATGACGGGCCGCCCACGGGGGCGCTTGGGAGTGAAGGGGCTCGAAAACAAGCGTTTGCATTTTGTATGGAGTCGCCACCAATTTTTATGGGAAATTGGAACCGTTCGAATACCTCGTGTCATGTCAAGACACAAAGTAGTGACATGAACACTAAGCAATCGTTACCCTTAGCATTCTATGTCTAGAATGACTCTCGTGGATGCCAATGAACACGGGTGCTCACGGAGATCTGGAGTAAGGGGTGAGGGTACGTATTAGGAAGCTCTTTTGATCGAACACCTAATCCCGCCCGCCTCGATAGCGGCCTCTACTAATGATTAGGGAGTTTATTTGTACTTGATATATCGTCGGCTATATGCATGCAATGCAACATCCAATAGATTAATCCTAGCATGTGAAGAATTAACTAAGTCGGTGAACAATTAAGTTAGCACACAATTGGGTCGAAGTTGGAATTAATGCTCAATTACATGTGAAGCATACAAATGATAAAAGAAATACAATAAGAATGAAAGTTACAATAATGGAAATTACATTAATTACATTGGAATAGGCGATCTATGTCGAAAATACCTTTAAAACGGATGATTTGAGAAAAAGAAATAAAAGAATAAAACACGACGGATCGAAGGTGATAATACGGATAATAGTAGGTTAATATGTAAACTAATTAAACTAGGTCAAGGCGAAAAAGGAGTTCAGGGACGAAGTCGTCCCGGAACAAAGCGCAGCAGCAATCGCGCCCTTTGGAAGAGGCGCAGGCGATTCTTTGCGTCTGCTCCAAGGACGAACTCGGGCCGTGAAGCCAAAATCGCAATCGTTAACGTTTATTGGTGAATTTAATGGATTGATTTAGATTACTTAGTCGGATGAAAGTGATTTACAGATTATTTACATATGATTGAGGTCATAAAATAGCAAAACACGATTAAGACGGAATAAGACGGTTTATTTATGTGAAGGGTCGATGTTAATGAATGACTAAACAAGCGAATAATTAACTAAACATGACGAATTGATGGCGGATTAACAATAAAAAATATATCAACAATGAATCCCAGAAACCCAATACGAACGAATTGAATCCCTAAAACTCGAATTGAACTTAATGACGAAAACCCGCAAATATGAATTACTTGGGATTTAAGTTGGATTAGATGAATTAAACATGTGAATGGATGATGAAATATATGATACAATATACATGCTAATTATTATGATTTTATGACGGAGAATTAACAGACGAACAAACAAAACAAATAAATTTGATACGAATTGCAGAGGACGGAGGAAGAAGAAAAGAAGCAGGAACTGCGGCAGCCTCACAAAGAGGCGCGGCAGATGCTGCGCTCCTTTGAAGAGGCGCAGCAGTTGCTGCGTCTTTTCTCGACTGTCTGTCTACTAGAAATCCGCAAAAAAGGTTTTAAAGACGGTTTTAGAAATCGGTTTTAATGAGGTGCCTTCGACATAAATCTTACAACGGTGATTACAATAAAATAAATAACAATAAATAAAAGAGAATTATACACCCTCAGACTTACATGTTGACGGAACGAGAAGAACTAAGAAAATCGATTAGTGATGCTCGACGCGAATGCAAGGAAAGAGTGCCCTCGTAAGAGGAAAACGATTTAACAAATTGATTAATTAGATTGATTATTGTGTAGTGGTCAAATTGGTCGGTCATGCAACGGAGAGGTCCGGGGTACCGGAAGATCCGAGCTTACGTGGTCGAAGGTTCAAGCACGTAGGCGCCAATTAGTAAGAACGAAGTCTAGAATGCAAAGGGAGAAGAGAAGGGCGGACACTCGCGTGAGAAATATGAGGAACGAAAGCTCCTATTTATACTAATCACGTGAAGGAATAGGGTTTCGGAGACTCTTTGGAAGTGAATCTCGGAAAGATATAAAAAAGATACGTAAATCATGCAAAGAAGGGCCTGGGAAGAGGCGCAGCAGCCACTGCGTCTCTTGGAAGAGGCGCAAAGACTGCTTCGCGTCTATTCCCGGAGGTTTCCTCCCCGTTAAGAAAGATTTCCGTGTTTAAGTTATGGTAGGACGGATTTAATTCGATTATCTTTTGAATATTACTGGATATTATTTGCCAAAAGATAAAATTTGAGAAATATGGAATAGAAATATCCTAATATTCCGAACATTCGACTCGGGATTTAACAGCTATCAGAAAATGGAGACGGTTTTTGACCCGGACTCCGAATGTACTCTAATTACTGCCAAAACGACCGTATCAGGACGTAGATGACAACTAAGAGGCTGACATTAATTTTTGAGCAATCACTTGACGATAATCTTACGAACTGTCACTAATCGTTCCGCGAATCAAGCATGCGGCCCAATCATCACCGGGTGGTTTGCGAGGGGTGCAGAAACGAGGTGTCTACAATGATATGCATGAGATTCTTGTATGTTTATTCCGTATAAAAAGTTGTGTTATGGTCGAGTAAAGCAGTTTTGAGTAAGGTCTCTTGTCCGGAGAGTTATACTGAGTCAGTGTTTGTGGGAATTATATGTGGGCGTGATGTTTATCGATGTGGTTGTTGTGCCTCGGGTGGTGATCCGGGCACGGTACTTACTCTTGTGATGCGGGTATTTTCGCATTGCGGTCTGGTGTTGGTGGCGGTGTTGCGATGTCGTCACCGGTTGTGTGGAGTAGGTGAGATGACTATGATACGTGTTTTCAAAGTGCATACCGATTATACATAGATTGTTGTTTTGTTGCTGTTGTTTCTTGTGAGTTTTGATTAGACATGTAGACCGTCGTTTTGTTTGTTGATGTTTCTTACCAGTTTCGGTTTGGGAATGAGGGTAGAGGATGATATGAAAGAGAGTTGTATATGTTTTCGTTGTTATCATGGTATAGTGATATTCTGTTGATGGGACACAGTTGTGATAGGTTTTACAGTAATTTTGATCTTGTTCTAGATGAGGCTTTGGTAGACATGGTAATGATCTGATATATGCAAGTGATTCGTAGAACATGTGTGGTAATAATCTGATATATGCAGATGGTTCATAATCCTTTGTTGAGACAGTGAATGTAGGGTGTTGGGTATTTAGTGTCGTGTTAAGTTATGTATGAGTCTTGCGGTAATGAAAGAAAGGAACTTGAGGATCTAGTGTGAGTGTACGTAACAAGTGTGGATCGTGAATTATGTTTTTGGCGATAAGAGTTTTATATAGTTATATAGAGAGGTATGTCGTGTTGCGGTAATGTGGAATAGTTAGAGTGTTTGTTATGATCAGGATTGTGTGGTATTGGTTAGATGGAGTGCAGAATGAGTTGAGGTATGAGAACTGTTTAAGTAAGAGAGCCTTGGATATAGTAAGTGTTTAGATTATAGGCGAGTACCTTTCACATGTGGTGGTGATGCAGATAATGAGAGGTATAACTAAGGATCTAGTATTAGTGAGTTACGAGGACGTAACATGTGTCTTAAGAGGAGTAGGATGCGGCAAAGAGCGTTTGAGGGTTGTGCATGCCGTAATATTATTGGACGTAGAGTGTTGGTGTAGCATAAGGAATGGATGGGTACATATAGTGGTTGATAGTGTTAAAAGGCCATGGCTGTGCTTGTAGTAGTTTGATGTTTAGGAGTGTGAGAATTTTTCGATAGTGTTGATAAAAGTGGATGATGATATTTATGAGTTCGAGAGTTTTGGCAGCTGGATGATGATGTTGATGAGTGTGAGTAAACTTCGAGGACGAAGTTCCTTTTAAGAGTGGTAGAATGTAACATTCCGTTTGATGGTTGATCTTCTTTTGTGGATTGTTTTGGTATTGAGTGCTATTGAGTGTTATGGAAGTGAGACAAGATTGGAAACATTATTTTGTGGTTATTCGATAATGTTATGAAGTCAATATCGAGAGGATATGTTATCTAGTAAGCGTGGTTAGTGGAGCTGGTGTTAGGTGTCCATGTTTTATAGGTTGGGTTGGAACTTCGGGGACGAAGTTCTTTTTAAGGGGGGAAGATTGTAACACTACGGATTTTTATAAGCTAAGTACTCGACCGAGTAGAGCCTACTCGGCCGAGTAGTGTCGAGAGTGTAGTTTGTTTGAGTTCTGCAGAGGAATACTCGGCCGAGTATGGTGAATACTCGACCGAGTAGAGGATACTCGGCCGAGTATACACCTTACTCGACCGAGTATCCGGCCTGACGGGTATTATTTCCGCGATTTTGGTTATAATGATTAGAGGTTATATATTATCGTTCGTCAGTTTCTAAAATCATTTCTCCCCAAAATCATAAACTACGTTCATTATCCTCTAATCATCTTCATCAATTCCAAGTCAAAGGTTGTCGATTGTGGGTTCTAGCATCTCATTCCGTGTCAATCGCCGTAGTAAGTGTCTTATACTTGTTCATCTATTGTCATTCTTATAAGTTAACAAACCCTAATTTGGTTAATTTGGGGATTTAAGGTTTTGGTCATCATATGTCGTTGATTGTTGATTATCGCTGTTGTAGGTGATGATGTGTTACTAGTTGTGCATTTGTATAATTGATTGCAGCGTAGCGGATTGCGAAAAGGTAGGGTTTCTCCTACTCAGTACTGTTAATTGATTGAGATTGCATATGTTTTATAATTGTTGTTATCTCACGATCATCGGAGGTTGGGTGTTGTGGTGACGGTATTGGTGTGGTTGTGCTGTGACGATTGTGGTGTTGTGACAGCTGTGATGCTGTGTGTGTGATTGTGGTGGAGTCACTTGCGGGAGTGGCTTCACACCCTAGTTCGCCCTCCGTGGAACCCGTCACAGGAGGGGATGTGCACATTAAGGGACAGGGATTGTTAGTCGCTCGTTGATGAGCTGGACTAGGTGGGGATGGGCTGCGGTCACCCACTGGCGGCGAGGATTACCTATTGCGATGGGTAATCTGGCAGGGCTACACACTTCGGTGTGTAGTCGATTCTCGTGTGAGATCGATGATCAACTGGTTGTATTGTTGTTGTCTTATATTGATTGAGTAGTACTGACCCCCGTGTTGTTGTTTTGTAAAACTGCGGTGATCCATTCGGGATGGTGAGCAGATTGTGACAGTAATGCGATGTTTAGCTATGGGACAGTCATGGGGAGTCATCACGTCAAGTCTAGCTTCCGTTTGTTTTGAGTTTAGATGTCTTGGATTTCATTTGTATTGAGACCTTGTACGTTTATTTTGAGTTGGTCTGAGATAATGTAATCTTTAACTTTTATACTTTAATAAATGTGGTTTGGAATTTGTAACTTTGATATACTAACCTCGGGAAACCGAGATGGTAACAGCCTTTCATGCTAGGGTAGTCCTTGGTAAGGTACCTTGGTATGAGGGGGTGTTACACTGTCCCATTAATGTGCACATCCCCTTTCGTGGCGGGTTCCACGAAGGGCGAAACTAGGGCGTGAGATCACTCCCGCAAGTGACCCCACTCAGCCGAGAACGCATCTCGAGAACCATCAACAAACACAACCACAATCACAAACACAATTACAATTACAATCATCATATCAATCACTAACTACAGCACATCACCAATATCCCATTATGGGACTAATACGAGTAGGAAATCCTACCGGATAGCACAACACGCAGACGGTATCTACAAATGCTCAAAACGCCTCTTCTATGAACTCTCCTCCTACCATACAACACATAGATACTACTATTCAATTACTATTCATAAAAACCCCCAATTCCTAAATTGGGGTTTCACTAATCTTAACAAAACATTATATAAATGACATTAAAAGCTTACCCTCGACGCAAGGAATCCAACGACACAAACTACGATGCAAACCGACCGTCTGAACTCCGGGAATTGTCAAGAACGCGATTAGGAAGAAGACAAGTTGCTTTCTCTCTTAAACAGGTTTTAGGTTTTGTAAAAAGTGATTTAGAACAAAGACGAATTGGTTTATTTACCTTAATCGCGTAATTAACAAAACCCGAGAAAACTCCCCCGTAAAACCGGACACTCGATCGAGTACCCAAGGTACTCGATCGAGTACCCCCTACTCGATCGAGTACCCCACTACTCGATCGAGTACCCAACAGTCGAAACTATTTTATTTCGCAACTTGCCCTTACTCGACAGAGTAAGGGCTACTCGATAGAGTACCCCAAGACTTATAAATACGGAGTATTACAGTCTTCCCTCCTTAAAAGGAACTTCGTCCCCGAAGTTCAACCCATACATAAAAAACAACCATACTGACTCGACCAAGACACAACAACTTAGCTAAGGACTCGAGAACTCGACCGAACATAGAACATGAACTCTTAACCCCCATTCTACCACCTATGTTTACTTCCACAACATGACTCACTATATCGTATCTACCACATATATATCTTTCACGACACCAACTCCATACATAACCAACTACCATCCTCTAATGCTGCTAGCTCCATAATATCATCAACTATCAAATCCAATACCAAGACACTCATAGACATCAAACGGAATGTTACATTCCACCACCCTTAAAAGGAACTTCGTCCTCGAAGTTTACTCACACTCATAACATTATCCTCCAACTGTTAACATTATATAAAATATTCCCCCACTCTGAAGCATCACACTACTACGAGCACGGCCATGGCCCTTTTATAAGTATTGTTCACAAAACAAATCCCTCCTTTACGCTACGCTAACACTCTACTTCCAATTATATTACCGCATGCACCACCATGAAACTCTCTTTTATTGCATCCTACTCCTCTTAAGACAAATGTTACGTCCTCGTAACTCGCTAATACTAAACCCTTAGCTATATTATCTCATTATCCTCATCACCACCCTATGTCAAAGATAATCGCCTATAACCTCATTTCCATAATCACTCCTATTTCTCAAGGCTCTCTTACTTCAACAGTTCTCATACTTCAAATCAATCTGCACACCCCTAACCTATACCATAAGGCTCGTAGCAAAATCACCATACTAACTCTCCATTATCACGCAAACCAAAGATACCTCGCTATGTAAAGCACTTATCTTCCCGGAAGCATAACTCACGATCCGCACTCGTTACGTACACGCACACTAGATCCTCAACTTCTTTCTTTCATTACCGCAAAATTCATACACAACTTAACATGACACTAATTTCCCCAACACCCCACACTCACTGTCTCAACAAAAGATTATGAACTACCCGCCGCTTTCTCATTTACAACACATGATCCACGAATCATTTCCCATTACCATGTCTACCGATGTCTCATCTGAAAACAAGATCAACATTACCGTAACAACCTCTCACAACCGCGTCCCATCAACAGATTATCACTATCCCATGACAACAACGAAACATATACAACTCTATTTCACATCATACTCTACCTCATTCCCAACTTAACCTAGTAACGAAAACATAAATAAGCAAGACAACGTTTATCAAAGACAAATCGAAACTCGTAGAGAGCAACATCAAACAAAACAACAATCTATGTATAACCGGTATGTACTTTCGAAACTCGAATCATAATCATCCCGCCTACTCCACCACAACCGGTGACGGCATCACAACACCGCCACCAACAACCACACCGTAGTGCGAAAATACCCGCATCACAACACTAAATATCGAGCCCGGATCACCACCCGAGGCACCACAACCACATCGATAGACATCACAACTACATACGATTCCATAAATACTGCCTCGGAAATAACCTTTCGGACAAGGAAACTTACTCCAATCCACTTTACTCTATCACAACGCAACATATTATATGAAATAATGAGATAAGCATCTCATGAACATCATCTCTACCATTTCACGGAATACACGTGTGTTATTAATACACATAAAATTATAACTAGCCATGTCAAATTAATCAAATTATTACCTTTTTGGATATCATTCAATTAAACTACCGTGTCCAACATATATATATTACGAAACATTCATAAAATAACTTTATAATTATCACACCATACCACTTCTTGTGAGGTCCGAACCTCACACAAACATTTACACATATAATAGACCCGTAATCACAACCAACTAGTCAATCCTGACCACGTAAGTTACCACTCAACAAAGGTTACCTGTTGTCCGAGCTTAACTCGCATGCCCCTCATCACATTCTTCCATTCGCATCACCAAGACCTTCGCCATACATAACCATACAGCTAACACTCATTATGAGAAACCACCTCCTAAGACTATGTCTTATACTTCCTGACAACCATACTTTTATCAATTCAGTCTTTACAAAATCAGCCTCTTTAGAATTGCCACTTTTCTAATATACACTTTTCCTTAACCACTAGTCAAAGACCATAACACTACCACTGTCCGGACATCAAACCTCTTCACTCATCTCTAAATATCATGATTTCTTTTCTATCTTTGGTTAACATCCCAAACAACGAACATCGAATCCATGAACAAAATTATCTCAACATTCTTCCCAATATTTTCCTTAATTGAATCATCATCCATTTCTCCACCAAAATCTCATATCATGCAGATATTCTTCTAACTTCTTACTTTCCTTAATTCCTCGAAACTCATTATCAATCATGTTGTCCTGAAACTCCTATATAACCTTCAGCTAACATCTTCGTGATACTATCACACATTTCGATGATTCCTTACCTTTACATCACATAACTCCGGTGAACATTTTCCTCAGCTTACTTTTATCCTTCTTTTCTCTTTACACTCAATAATACCAATTTAATAGCTCAACTCCTTATTACTTCTATCTAACCCTTTTGTGCACCAATTACCTTCTCATCGCTCCAAAACTCAAATCCCATTATTTTATATCGATATCATCTCCCTCTTTCTTACCACAAATATTCTCTTATTATGTCATCAATCACCCTTGCCACTAATACATCCATAGAATCAACGTTCTTGTTCAACAATTGCATCTCCCTTCTTACATCTTTAGAAATCAAAATTCCTTTCATACCGCCAATTACCCAAGGAACTCACACAGTAGTTTCATCTTTTAATAAACCTCCCAAACTCACTCACTGTCTATAAATACACCTCGCGACATGTCTCCACAAAGTTCACTATATATTACTCTTCTCAACCCCTTTAAACGAACTTTCACTACCTAAATCCATAACCCACACGACTCCTAACCATTTCCCTCCTTAACTCTTTACACATCTCAAGCTGCCACTATCCACATTCTTACTTTCAATCTTTTCATTCTCACGTTCATTATACTCACATCATCCCTTGTCTATATTCACTTATTTCTACATTACTCAACACACAATCATATCACTCATCCCGTCTCGCAAAACGTGCGCCTTGCCTCAATAAACTATACCAATCTTCCTTTTCTTTTTCCACCATCTACCATAATCACTCATAATTCATGTCCTCCCCACCGAACTCATACTCATCATAGTGCCACTCTTTACAACATAAGATTGGGTAACTTACGCTTCAGGACCAACACATACGTAAAACAATGCATAAAGAAGTAATAAAACACCTTTGAATTAAACGTAATATGCAACGAATGTCAAAAGACAAACATACGACCAAATACGCATATGACCAGACAGACCCCACTCGATCGAGTACTGAACCTACTCGATCTAGTTGAGGCTACTCGATCGAGTGCCCAACATGCTCGATCGAGTGCCCCGACTCCGAACCCAAATAGACCTTCCGATCTCGACTTACTCGACCGAGTAGCCCGGCTACTCGATCGAGTGACCCCATACTCGATCGAGTGCCCGAGGTACTCGATCGAGTGCCCAGAAACACGATTCTGGTCAAAATAACGACAAGTACCCACTCGATCGAATCAAACCCACTCGATCGAGTCATGCAGACTCGTGAATACTACCCGCATGTTATCTCACATACCCTAACGTACTATGCATTCATTATTATTTCAACATTATGATTACAACTACGCATTCAAATCTGCGCGACTCCTCATACAATCAACAAAATAATCTACTTCGTGTTATTAAGTGCCACGTTATAAACAACCATCATGCTTTTCATCCAATTCGTTATACAAAACACATATCATTGAACCTCTATTCTTCATGTTACTACTTACCAAAAGTCAAACATTACCACCTATCATGCTCATATAACATTCAACTTTCAATCATGTATTACTCGCATGTTTTAAATTTTCATAACTTTTCATAACACAAACCACACCCATACACTACAAATCCTATTTCCATGTTGCTAATACAACAACATTACAAATCCACTTCATCACACATCATCATATACGAACTACATTCTTTTTCTACCATATCATTCATCATTCTCATATACTTTTTCAACGATTCCAACCAACATGTCAACCAACTATCATGCAACATACTTTCAACAAACCATATACAACACAATTAACATACACGTCACACATATACCCACGGACTCCACGTTCCCATACCATGTGACTGGCTTAAGTATCATGGGGCCAAGATTTTGAAGTGAGGGCGCCTACTCACCCAAAACCTAGCATCAGCCGGGGCTCCCATTACACATACACCAGGTTCATTTTATTAGACTCCCTATGTTCATTATGTTCATTTGTTACAGTTCCAAGATCGTCGCTCGATACCATTTGTAACACCCCCATACTCCAAGTGCCTTACCAGGACCACTCGGGTATAAGGATACTACCATCTCGGTTGCCCGAGGTGCGAATATCATAAGACAATAAAGAAACGTACTTTTAAAGTAATTATAGATTAAGTGATTACATGTTCAAACCAAAACTAATAAAAGGAATTACAAGGTTCTCATACGGTCTACACTAAAACTATCAAAGCTACTAGACTTAAATCCGACACGTGGAAGACTTCTAACGCCACGTGATGACTCATCCCAGCTATCCCATACGCATCATATCATACCTGCTCAATAATCGCTCACCACCCCCGAATGGATCACCACGCTTTTAAAACATTTAAACGGGGTCAGGACTAATCACACAATTCAATACATATATCAACAATAAGATAAACAGACAAATTAACTGTCACACACACACACACACACACACCAACTCCCATCGTCTCAATATCGACCGTCCACTTTGGACCACCACCGATGGGGACCGCAGCCGTTCCCACCTAAGCCCCGCTCATCATACCGAGCGATAACCTGTCCCATTAATGTGCACATCCCCTTTCGTGGCGGGTTCCACGAAGGGCGAAACTAGGGCGTGAGATCACTCCCGCAAGTGACCCCACTCAGCCGAGAACGCATCTCGAGAACCATCAACAAACACAACCACAATCACAAACACAATTACAATTACAATCATCATATCAATCACTAACTACAAAGACATCACCAATATCCCATTATGGGACTAATACTTGCGAGTAGGAAATCCTACCGGATAGCACAACACGCAGACGGTATCTACAGCTGTCTCAAAACGCCTCTTCTATGAACTCTCCTCCTACCATACAACACATAGATACTACTATTCAATTACTATTCATAAAAACCCCCAATTCCTAAATTGGGGTTTCACTAATCTTAACAAAACATTATATAAATTACATTAAAAGCTTACCCTCGACGCAAGGAATCCAACGACACAAACTACGATGCAAACCGACCGTCTGAACTCCGGGAATTGTCAAGAACGCGATTAGGAAGAAGACAAGTTGCTTTCTCTCTTAAACAGGTTTTAGGTTTTGTAAAAAGTGATTTAGAACAAAGACGAATTGGTTTAAATACCTTAATCGCGTAATTAACAAAACCCGAGAAAACTCCCCCGTAAAACCGGACACTCGATCGAGTACCCAAGGTACTCGATCGAGTACCCCCCTACTCGATCGAGTACCCCAGCTACTCGATCGAGTACCCAACAGGTCAGAAACTATTTTATTTCGCAACTTGCCCTTACTCGACAGAGTAAGGGCTACTCGATAGAGTACCCCAAGACTTATAAATACGGAGTATTACACCCCACCCCGTTCATATAAAGATCAGAGTTGTCCTGATTAACTTTTAAACCAGAAGCTTCAGAAAAGGTCAGAAAAGTCGTCATCAAAATTTTTACAGAAGAGACATCCCCTTTGCAGAACAGGAGTAAGTCATTAGCAAATGCTAGATGACTGAGCTTTAGAGCCCTGCATAAAGGATGGAATCTGTAATCATGTCTAGTTGTAACCACATTAAGGATCCTAGTCAGGTATTCTAAGCAAATGGTAAAGAGCAGGGGAGACATAGGATCCCCTTGCCTCAAACCACGTTTCCCTTTAAAATACCCAAAATTAGACCTATTCAAGGATAAAGTAAAGGAAGTAGTAGTAACACATTGAAGGATCCACTTCACCATTTGAGCCGGGAACCTAAGAGCCTCCAACATATCCTCTACAAAATTCCACTCAATTGTGTCATAAGCCTTCATCATATCCACTTTCATCATTACTCTAGGGGAATAACTCTTCCTACTATAAAGCCTCACCAAGTCTTGGCATATGAGAATGTTGTCCACAATCTCCCTGTGTAACACCCCCATACTCCAAGTGCCTTACCAGGACCACTCAGGTATGAAGACATTACCATCTCGGTTACCCGAGGCAATGATAATCAAATAAACAATGAAGAAACAACGTTTAAATATAAAATACTTAGCGAAGAGTTACAATTCTCAAAACCAAACCAAATGTGTAATACATGTCCTCAAACTGACTGTTCTAACTGAAATGTAAATAACTAATAAGCTACAGCGAAGACTCCTATCATCATGTCGTGCAATCCCGGCTATCCCGACTCATCTCAATACCGCTCAATATCTGCTCACCATCCCGAATGGATCACCGCAGTTTACAAAACAACACCGGTCGAGACTAATCACACAATTCAATATATATTAACAATAAAATAAACAGACAAAGGTGAACCGCCACACACACACAATCACGCCAAATCCAATCATCTCAATCACCGATCGTCCACTTTGGACCCACCGCCAGGTGGGGGACCGCAGCCGTACCCACCAAATCCCCGCTCCACATAGTGAGCGATAACCCTGTCCATTAATGTGTACATCCCTTCTGTGGCGGGTTCCATAGAAGGCGAAACTAGGGCGTGAAACCACTCCCGCAAGTGACCCCACTCAGCCGAGGCCACGCCTCGCGAACCATAGACAACGATCACAACCACAATCACAATACAATTACTATATCAAACAACCAATCACAACACATCAACCAATATCCCATTATGGGACTAATACTGAGTAGGAAATCCTACCTGGTAAGCACACAATCAGACGGTCTCTACTGCTGAATCAAAAAGCTTCCTCTATGAAACCTCCTCCTATCATACGACATATAAACGCTACCGAATCATATACTATACAAAACCCCCAAATCCCTTAATTAGGGTTTAACCAAAATAAAGGAAATACAACAAAAAGGGTACACAGATCTTACCCTTGACGCAAGGAACTCCACGGTATAACCAACGCTAAGAACTGACCTTCCAAACTCCGGGGATTGCTAATAATGCGATTAGGATGAAGAACTTGCTTGCTTTCTCTCTTAAACAGTAATTTAGGTTTTGCAAAAGTGATTTAGAATAATGACGACAAAGCTTATATACCTTAATCGCATAATTAACAAAACCCGGGAAAACTCCCCGTAAAACCGGACACTCGATCGAGTACCCGAGGTGCTCGATCGAGTACCCCCTTACTCGATCGAGTACCCTAGTTACTGGATCGAGTACCCAACAGGTCATAAACTTTTCTAAAATGCCACTTACCCTTACTCGACAGAGTAAGGCCTACTCGATAGAGTACCCCAAGACTTATAAATACGGAGTATTACAGTCTTCCCTCCTTAAAAGGAACTTCGCCCCCGAAGTTCAAACCACTACTAAACAAAGGTACTCCCATAACATTCCCGACTCAACAACCAAAACAAAATTCAACATAAAACGTGTTACTAACCCAACTCATCCCGACACACATACCGACACAACATACAAAAAGGGTATGAAACTCTTAAAAACTGTTCGCGATCATCTCCTATCCCCCTAAAAGAAACAAGGTTACGTCCCCGTAACCATACATACCTGATCAAAAAGGAAAGGGTAACGCTCTTTCATAGCCTCCTCTGGCTCCCATGTAGCTTCCTCGGTCTCGTGGTTAGACCAAAGGATCTTGAGCAGAACTGTCTCACCACTCCTAGTCTTTCTAACCTTTCGGTCTAGAATCTGCTTAGGGACCTCAATATATGATAAGGACTCATCTAGCTCTAAGTTCTCGGCCTCTAACACATGTGACGGATCACTCACATACTTCCGCAGCTGCGATACATGAAACACATTATGCACTCTCTCTAATGCAGCTGGTAAAGCCAGACGATATGCAACTTCCCCAACTCGCTCTAAGATCTCATAAGGCCCGATAAACTTCTGACTTAACTTGCCTTTCTTCCCAAATCTCATAACCCCACGCATAGGAGACACTTTGTCCCCCACTTGAAACTCTATGTCCCTGCGATGTAGATCTGCATAACTCTTTTGCCTATCCTGAGCTGCCCTCATCCGTTCCCTGATCATCTTAATCTGTTCCACCATCTCATGCACCAACTCTGGTCCTAAAACCACTGCCTCAGCACTATCGTCCCAACAGATTGGACTCCTATATCTCCTCCCATATAAAGCCTCAAACGGTGCCATACCAATACTAGTGTGATAGTTGTTATTATAAGAAAATTCTATCAAGTCCAACCTCTGTTCCCAGCTACCACCAAAGTCCATCACACAAGCTCGCAACATATCCTCAAGAGTCTTGATTGTTCTCTCGATCTGTCTGTCCGTCAGGATGAAATGTCAGTACTCATCTTCAAAGTTGTTCCCAACGATTCCTGCAACTCCTTCCAAAACCTCGATATAAACCTCGCATCTCTGTCAGACACTATGTCCTTAGGGACTCCATGTAACTTAAGCACGTTCTTTCGATAGGCCATAGCCAATTGTGCCTTAGTCCATGTATCTTTCATTGGAACAAAGTGAGCGACTTGGTCGATCGATCCACTATTACCCAAATCATGTTGTTACCTTGTTGACTCTTTGGCAAACCTACAATGAAATCCATGGAAATGGATTCCCACTTCCACTCTGGTACCTCTAAAGACTGAATCTTCCCTTGTGGTCGTCGTTGTTCCCCTTTAACTCTTTGGCATGTCAAACAACGGGACACAAACTCAATTTGTCTCTTTCTTCATCCCGTGCCACCAAAACGTTTTCTTCAAATCCTTGTACAGTTTGTCACCACCGGATGTACCGAGTATGGTGTACAATGCGCCTCTCTCATGATAGTCTTTTTCAACTCCTCATCATTAGGGACACACCACCTACCATCGAACCTCAAACTACCATCTCCCATGAATAGAAAATCGGGACACCGTCCCTTTTTCTACCCCACTCTCCACTCCACCATCTTGGGATCCAACGCCTTTTTTACCTCGAATGTCATCATAAAACTCCAGATGTACTGTCATATCACCCATGGCGTCTCCTTTCTGCATCATATGTATTCCGAACCTTGCTACCTCATCTCTCAGCCTCATCAAAGATGGAGCTGTACACAGAGAATGTACACTCTTCCTACTCAAAGCATCAGCAACAACATTGGCTTTCCCTTCATGGTAGATGATTTCCATGTCATAATCGCCAATCAACTCCATCCACCTCATCTGTCTCATGTTCAACTCCTTTTGAGTGAAAATGTACTTGAGACTCTTGTGATCAGAAAATACCTTAAAGATTGCTCCAAAAAGATAATGTCTCCAAATCTTGAGAGCAAATACTACCGCACCCAACTCTAGATCATGAGTAGGGTAGTTCTCTTCATAAGGCTTCAATTGCCTAGAAGCATAGGCAATCACTTTACCGTTCTGCATCAACACACATCCCAACCCATTCTTTGAGGCATCTGTATAAACCTCAAAGTTCTCGATCCTTCAGTAATGCTAAGACTAGAGCTGTGGTCAAACGCTCCTTTAATGTTTGGAACGCCGTCTCACAACTCTCATCCCAACGGAACCTGTTCTCTTTCCTCATCAACGCTGTCATAGGTCTAGCTATCTTGGAAAAATCTTTCACGAACCGTCTGTAGTATCCAGCTAAACCCAAGAAACTCCTAACCTCAGCCACATTCTTCGGTGCTTCCCACTTCGTCACTGCCTCAATCTTCGCCGGATCCACAGCTACCCCATCTTTAGAGATCACATGCCCCAGAAAAGCAACTTTCTATAACCAGAACTCACACTTGGATAGCTTAGCATACAACTCATGGTCCCTCAAAGTTTGCAACACAATCCTTAGATTCTCCTCATGCTCCTCCCTAGTCTTGGAGTATATTAAGATATCGTCGATAAACACCACTACGAACTTATCAAAAAACTGTCTAAAGATCCTATTCATCAAATCCATAAACACTGCCGGTGCATTAGACAACCCAAACGGCATCACCACATACTCATAATGACCATACCTTGACGTGAAAGCCGTCTTTGGTATGTCCACCTCTCTAATCTTCACCTGATGGTACCCCGACCTCAAATCAATCTTAGAAAAGACTGATGCACCGCTCAACTGATCAAACAGGTCATCTATCCTTGGCAAAGGATACTTGTTCTTCACGGTCACTCGGTTCAGCTCTCTGTAGTCTATGCACAGCCTCAGACTCCCATCTTTCTTCTTTACAAAAAGAACTGGTGCTCCCCACGGCGATACACTAGGTCTAATGTATCCCTTCTCTATCAAATCATCCAACTGCTTTCTAAGCTCCTCCATCTCCTTAGGACCCATGCGATGCGGTGCCTTAGAGATTGGCCCCGTCCCCCGGTTTCAACTCTACTTTGTGAAATCTATCTCTCTTCCCGGCGCGCAACCCCGAAATCTCCTCTGGAAAAACATCGGCAAACTCTCCCACCACTGGTATCTCATCAACTGTCGGACTCTCTATCCGGTCATCTCTCACATGGCACAAGATCAAAGGACATCCCTTCCTCAGATAAGACTTCAAGGTGACAGCTGCAATCAACTTAACTTTGGGTTTGACTAGAAACCCACGATAAGACACACTAACACCCTTAGGACCTCTTAAATAAACTTTCTTTTGATGACAGTCTATCTTAGCTTTATACTTTCCTAACCAATCCATCCCGACTATCATCTCAAAACCGTCAAAAGGAAACTCTAGCAAGTCTACAGGTAGATCAACTTGCCCAACTATCATAGATACATCTCTAAACAACCTCCCACATGATACAGACTCACCCGAAGGTATAAAAACTTGCTCACTAACAGACTTATATACCCTCAAACCCAACCGCTTAACATGACTCGAAGATACAAACGACTGAGAAGCCCCCAAATCAAACAAAACAAAGGTATGAACACCATTAACAAGAAAAGTACCGGTGATAACGTGAGCATCCTCCTCACCGCTTTCTTCTCCATCATGAATAACTTTCCACGGTCTTCTCGTCCACCTCCCGGACAAGATCTTGGCTAAGGTGGTCGGCTTAGCACCCGACCCTTGATTGTTGTTGTTGTTCGTCGGTGGTTTCGATAAAATTACCGCCGTTGCGGTTGCCTCCACTCTGTAACTCGACTTCCCGGTTTGGCCATGATCCAGCCTGGTCATTTGCTCGCGTAGCTCGCGTAGGTCTCGGAAAGATCCCGGTGCACTTGTGCACTCATCCTCTTGTGGCCTACACCACCACAGCTATAGCAGGTCACTCCCCAACTACCACCAACACTTCCACGGCCACGCCCAAAGGAAGCCCCAACACTAAACCCCGACCCGGAAGAAAACCCCTTAGATCGATTCTCGTTTGCCTTTCTTGTGATTAGATTGGCCACCACCCTCGCTCTCGACTTCCTCTTCTCACCACCCGACCTCTCCCGAGCCATCTCCACCAACCTCTCGGCTCCCGCCCCTCTCATAGGCTTCCTTAACATCGCAGGGACTCCCACGGGTAACTTATCCATAATCTTAGGGGTCAACCCTCTCTCAAACCTCAATGCCAAATTCTCCTCACTCAAACCCATATCCTCAAAGATACCTAGACTTATCATTGAATTGCACGTAGTACTCGGCCACGACATCTCAAAGCAGTCATTTTAAAATCACAAACTCTTCTCTCAACTTACTCCTCACATGCTCCGGTACAAACTCCTTTCTCACAGCCCTACGAAACTCCTCCCAAGGTATAGCAGGTAAGCCTTGGTTTGTATATATCTCCTTAGCACTCACTTTCACTGTATCCCACCACTTGCCAGCTGCCTCCCTCAGATAGAACGCAGCCTGTTCCACTCTCATCTCATCAGGACAGTGAACCAAATCTAGTATGTTCTCCATCTCTCTAAGCCAACTATCGAGAAGGTTAGGCTCCCCAACTCCCTTATACTCTTTCGGGTTAAACCTCGCTATATAGAGGCTGATTTTAGAATGATCAACCTCCTTCTCCTTATCCTTATCCTTATCTTTCCCCACGCTTTAAAGCCTCGGTGAGAGCATCCACGATGCTCCAACATCTTAACGATGTCATCTATGTTCATAAGCTCGGCTCTCGCATACAAAGCGCCTTCTTGGGCGGCATCTTGAAACTATATATAAGAAAGCGTAGACATAAACACACGTACTAAACCTCAAAACACGAAAACACGCTGCCCAGAACCTACTCGATCGAGTTCTCACACACACTCGATCGAGTAACGGGCTACTCGATCGAGTGCCCAACATACTCGATCGAGTACCCAAACATCAGACCCCAAACAAACCTTCTGATCTCTAACATACTCGACCGAGTAGCTAGGCTACTCGATCGAGTGACCCCCTACTCGATCGAGTATCCCTAGTTACTCGATCGAGTACCCAAAAACACGATTCTGGACTCAAAATCGTCAAAAACCCACCCGATCGAGTCAGTCCCACTCGATCGAGTCATGCTAACTCATAAACGCTACCCGCATGCTATATCATATGCTAACATGCTAAAAACTTTATAAAACCACATATTATATCATAACTAAGCATATAATGCTACGCATCCTTTCGTACGATCTACGGGATCATTATATCATGCTATTAAATGCCACCTTGTAAACATCTAACATGTTATCATTCCAACAACAAGTCTACATATATCATTAACCTTTCTTTCACATTCTCAACTTCTACTTCAATCATTCAACAATTAACACACTTCATCACATTCTTACACAAGTTAACCAAGCAACACATACGACCTTGACATACACCCCCCATGTGACCGGTTCAAAATTGTAGGGCAAGTTCGCGACTTTAGGACGTCTCCCAAGCCTTTGCATTAGCTCCTACAACTTTTACCCCGGGTTCATTTTAATTGACTCCCTATGTTCATTAGGTTCATTGGTTACAGGTTTCAGGATCGTCTCTTTGATACCATTTGTAACACCCCCATACTCCAAGTGCCTTACCAGGACCACTCAGGTATGAAGACATTACCATCTCGGTTACCCGAGGCAATGATAATCAAATAAACAATGAAGAAACAACATTTAAATATAAAATACTTAGCGAAGAGTTACAATTCTCAAAACCAAACCAAATGTGTAATACATGTCCTCAAACTGACTGTTCTAACTAAAATGTAAACAACTAATAAGCTACAGCGGAAGACTCCTATCATCATGTCGTGGCAATCCCAAATATCCCAAAGACTCATCTCAATACCTGCTCAATATCTGTTCACCATCCCCGAATGGATCACCGCAGGTTTACAAAACAACACCGGGGTCAGTACTAATCACACAATTCAATATATATTAACAATAAAATAAACAGACAGTTGAACTGCCACACACACACAATCACGCCAAATCCAATCATCTCAATCACGATCGATCCCACTGGACCCGCCCTGATGGGGGACCGCACTGTACCACCAAATCCCCGCTCCACATAGTGAGCGATAACCCTGTCCATTAATGTGCACATCCCTTCCGTGGCGGGTTCCACAGAAGGCGAAACTAGGGCGTGAAGCCACTCCCCATAGTGACCCCACTCGGTAGAGGCCACGCCTCGCGAACCATAGACAACGATCACAACCACAATCACAATACAATTACTATATCAAACAACCAATCACAACACATCAACCAATATCCCATTATGGGACTAATACGAGTAGGAAATCCTGCACCGTAAGCACACAATCGACGGTCTCTCTTCTTTGAATCAAAAAGCTTCCTCTATGAAACCTCCTCCTATCATACGACATATAAACGCTACCGAATCATATACTATACAAAACCCCTAAATCCCTTAATTAGGGTTTAACCAAAATAAAGGAAATACAACAAAAAGGGTACACAGATCTTACCCTTGACGCAAGGAACTCCACGGTATAACCAACGCTAAGAACTGACCTTCCAAACTCCGGGGATTGCTAATAATGCGATTAGGATGAAGAACTTGCTTGCTTTCTCTCTTAAACAGTAATTTAGGTTTTCCAAAAGTGATTTAGAATAATGACGACAAAGCTTATATACCTTAATCGCATAATTAACAAAACCCGAGAAAACTCCCCGTAAAACCGGACACTCGATCGAGTACCCGAGGTGCTCGATCGAGTACCCCCTTACTCGATCGAGTACCCTAGTTACTCGATCGAGTACCCAACAGGTCAGAAACTTTTCTAAAACGCCACTTACCCTTACTCGACAGAGTTAGGCCTACTCGATAGAGTACCCCAAGACTTATAAATACGGAGTATTACACCCTGTCTCTAATAAAAGCACTCTGATTCATGATAATAATCTCAGTTAACACCCCAGCTAGCCTATTACAAATGACTTTGGAAATAAATTTGTGAATGACATTACAACATGAAATGGGCCTGAAGTCATGCACAGTACTAGGGTTCTCTTTTTTTAGGTATAAAGGTGAGGTTAGTGGCATTAATTTGATGCAAAATTCTATCACTAGAAAAAAACTCCTGAACAGCATGAACAATATCCTCCCCTACAATATTATCAGCATCATGGAAGAAACCTGCAGAGTAGCCATCAGGCCCAGGAGCTTTCTCCACAGGGATAGAGAAGAGAGCATCCTTAATCTCATATGAAGTCACCTCCTGAACTAATTGCAGAGCATACTCCTTACTCACAGTCTTCCCTCTTCTCACCACTTCAAAACAAACAGAAGTGACAGAAGTAGAACTTCCCAATAGATCATGACAATAAGCAACGAAAGCTTGCTCAATGGATCTACTATCATTGCACACCAGACCATTACTATCCTTAATGCTCATAACCTTGTTCTGAGCTCTCCTAGCCTTGATGGAACAGTGAAAAAAAAACCGGTATTATCATCAGCCTGATTGATCCATTTAACTTTAGCTTTCTGCTCCAGAAAGGCTATTCTAACTTCCTCCAACTCTTTAAAGGACTGGGCAGCAACTCTTTCCTCAGCTTGAATTACCTCATTAGTAGGATCATCATGAAGGGTTCTCTGAACATTATCTAACAACATCTTAGCTACCTTAGCAAAGTTCTCAATATCTTCATACCCTTCACTGTTCAGCTGTTTCAAGGGCATCTTCCACCTCTTTAATTTTTTAACCACTTGGAACATAAGACATCCCCTCACAGGGACACTCCATTCCTTAGAGACAATTTGTATAAACTTGTTGATGTGAACATTATTTGCGCACATTTAGTCCCCTAATTGAGCCTATTTTGCATACTATTATAACATTCTATGGCCATTTTATCCGTTAAAACCTTCCTATTTGCTTTTCTATCGAATTTCGTATGTTTTGTAGAAAAGGAGATAATAAGGCGGAAATTCCCGTCTTTCGTGCATATTTGGAAGCTTATTGATGATATTAGATGGACTAGTATGAAGAGGAGGCAAGAATGATGACCAAAGATGTAGGAATAAAGTGTATGTAGAAGGATCAAAGGGTTAAAAGTAAGAATGACGAGAGGGAAGGCATTACAAGAAGAAATCGCTCGAAAACCAAACCAAGGGTTGCTCCTTTGGCTCTGAAAGTATGTTAGATGGAACGGCGTCGAAAAAACAAGCGATCTAGGCTTTTGAATCACTCCAATAGGAGTCCGGATGAGAAAATGACGTCCGTTTTACAATCCGAGCTCAAACAAAGAAGCTGTACAGGAATCCGCGCGTCCCGCGCTGAAGACGCTCGGATTGTCCCAAATCCGCTCGGATTGCTCCAAATCCGCTCGGATTCCTCCCTTGCTACAATCCGAGCGTCTTGCTCCAAATACGCTCGGATTCCCTTGCTAATCCGCCCGGATTGTCCCCAATCCGCCCGTCTTCCTCGGGGGGAAAAACAAGAAATTTACGGAAGAGAATCCGCCGGATTCCCTACAATCCGTCGGATTGCCCTACGAGAATCCGCCGGATTCTAGCGAATCCGCTCGTCTTCTTCTCCCGAATCCGTCCGTCCCGACTTTATTCCGCCGGATTTCTCCACAAAGACGGATTATCTTCTTCAAGCTACGAAAAGAGAAGCCCTTCTCTCAGAAAATACCGGAGTCTCCTTGCTCAACTTAAAAAGTGTAATTACTAGTTTAGCCCTTAGTTAACCTAATGCATCCCACCTAATTTCCACTATAAATACCCCATCTTTGTAATTAATCAAGCATGTTGTTTTTAGCTAGAAAATCCTTCTTTAGATTAGATTAGGAGTAGATTAGAATAGATTACTCTTTAATCTTTCCACAAATTACACATTAATCTCTCCTTAATTATTGTTCAAGTTTATTATATTATTATTGGGTAATTTGAAGATTATTGGGTTATTATTGGGAGATTGACAACCTTCCATCAATAAATCAAGTTTCTTCTATTATTCTTGCTTTATTATTTGGATCACCTCAAGTTGGTATAATTCCCTTACTCTTTAATCTTTATTGTTCATTTCTTCATTCTATTATCATGTTTATACTTGTTGTGATGATTGACACCATTAATGACATGTTTCCCATGATAATGAGTGAGTAGTTTCTTTAGCTAGGATTAGTGGGTAATTAAGGGAAACCAACATGGGATTGATTCATGCTTAATCTAATATGTTCACATGATTAAATTGCTTGCTTGTTGTGATGTCAACTTTATGCACATGTTATGTTTGATGAAATGCTAAGCCTATGAATCCTTGCATTTAAAACCATCTCTTATCTACTCAACTTGACTTGTAAGATATAAACCAACTCGAGTCTTGTTAGACCATGCATAGAAGTTGATTAGGAGGAAAGTAAGTCGACTTGTAGGTGTTGTACAATCTAATCGATTCGGCTCTGGGACCCAACTCTTCCTAAGAACCGTAAGATATAACCCAACTCGGTTCCTCCACAACATTAATTGCTTGCAACCTTGTAAACATGTTTGTATGATCAAAACCATGAATCCCCTATGAACCCATGACATCCTAGCACCTTTAATCAATTGTTTACATTTCTTAGTTCATTGTTTGCTCTACTTTGTTACTTTCATTAGTTTAGACACAACTACAAACCCAACCAAATTGTGACACTAGCATAAATTGAGATAGATAGACTTAGAACCCAAAGCACACCGTCCCATGGATCGACCTCGACTTACCGCTAACTAGTTGTATGTTGAGTATTATAAATGTGTTTGATTAGATGAGTGACGACCTCGACCACATCAAAATGGCGCCGTTGCCGGGGATGGTGCTATGTGATTAAGTTCTTATTTGTTTGTCTATTTTAATTGTGCTTTCACCTTGAGGAACTTGTTCCTCAAGGATTGTTCTTACCATTTTTTGTGTAGTTTCCATGCTTGTAGTTGTTTCCTTGGCTTAGCTATGATGACCCAAGACTTGGTACATGGAGTATGTGGTGGATCTTTTGAGTATGACTATGGGTATGGGGAGTTTGAGGAGCAAGTCTACACAAACCTACCTTATTATTCGTATAATGAAAATCCTAACTACTACCCCAACTTTCCCACCATAATCACCCCACCCAATACCCACTTCACAATGAACTTCAATTGCCACAATACAACCACTTTCACACCTACCCACAACAAGAAGATGAACCCATTGAAAATATGATTCTCCAAATGATGGGAGATCAACAAAACTTCTTCAAACAAATGCTAGAGGAGAGCCAAAAGTGGGACAATGTTCTTCAAGGCATTGTTGCCCAAAGTGAGGAGTTGGAGATTCAAATTGCCCAAATGAGAGAATCCCAAGAAACCACCCCCCACCACTCTTTGGACATTTACCATGAATGTGAGTTTGAAGAAGTTACCTTTGATGAGAAGTGGGAAGAGCCAACCTCATTGAGCTCTTGTGAGTATGAAAGTGTGGTATTTGATGATGAAGACATGAGGTTGAGTAAGCCAAATACTCTTAACCTTTGTGAGTATGAGGGTGTATCATTTGATGTGAACATTGAGGTGTTGGAGGAAGAATTAATGAAGAAGAATGAAGCCCCCATTTATGATTCTTATGGAGATAGCGATGATGACGAGCCTAAGGGATGGACTTGTAATATCACCTTCCTTGAGGAACCTATCCTTGAGACCTTTGAGATATCCTATCATGAAGGTGAATGTCCTTTCCTTATATCCCATGAAGACTACTTGACACCTACCATGGAGCCAATGATTATTGAAGAGGATATGGTGGACCTTCTTCAAAAGGTCAATGCATCATACAAGAGCTACTTGGTAGCAAAGCTAAAAGAGAAACTTGCACGTGAAGCTACTTGTGGAAATTTGGCATCCATAATGCCAACTTCTAAGGAGCTCGATCATCAATGTTATAAAAATTCTCCTTCTACCTTGGAAGGATTGAATAATCAAAATGCTATCATCGTCACCAAAATTGAAGAAGAAGGTGGTAAGTGGAAGTCTTCGGATGGACATGAACCATACTTCATACCTAGTGTTGACAAGAATCATGGGCTTATTACTTTGAAGCATTGGGAAAGCTCTAGTGCCAAGGACAAGGTGAAAGAAAAGATATATGACAAACTTCCTTGGCCGAATTTCATGTTCAAATGGAGCAACCCATACTTATGCTTATTTGGAGCTTGTTCACAAACATTTGATCTTCTATTGAGAGCCTTGAGCTCTATAGACAAGAATTTCTACAATTTGAACTAGTTTGGTGGAGTCCTACCTCAAACCACCATTTGTAAGATACCCTTTCCTTTCATTTTGCATTACATCTACACTTGCATTTAGTTATATACATATACATTTAGCTTGCATTTGTATTATACCTCATATTGCATTTGCATTAGTCAGTTCATATAGTATAGTTTGCATTGTAATATATCTCACATGATTCATGTAGTTAGTTGCATATAGACTAGAATTCATGCATAGTCACTAATGACCAATCCTATTCTTTTCTACACTAGGAATAGTGTTTAAATCGGTTTGGGGAGGTTTGATCATAAGTGACCATAGTTTAAATCATGCATCATATAGTATAGTTTAGATTGCATTCATTTGTTATATATGTCATATAGAATTGCATTTAGTTAGAGCATGCATTCATTCATACCATATCATTGCATTTGTACTTCAATTTCCATAAAATCAAAAATCCAAAAACATGTATTTCTTTTTTATTCCTACTCCTACATGTACATTGAGGACAATGTCCAAAATAAAGTGGGGGATGGGAATTTATATTCCAAAAATGCATAAAAATTGAAAAATTTCGAAAAATCACAAAAATATGTCTTTTAATTTCATAAAAACAAAAACCATAAAAATGTGAAAAATTGAAATCTCCAAAAACAAGTTCATTTCCTTTGTAGTGTAGACTTGTATATATTGCTTTGTATATATTGTGTTTGTTCATCCTTGTTCACATTGATTGACTACGCCACATCCGAGACATGAGGATATTGAAGACCGCATGGTATGATCTTTCCAATCTCCTTTTTCCTCTTTATGTTAATGACTATGTGGCTTTATTTTGATTGATGCGGTACAACAATGTGAATTTAGGACTTGCACTTAGTTTATATGGCATATTAGTTGGTAGAATCATTTGCATTAGGATGTTTATATGCTAGTTGCATCATGGCATGTAGTTTGCATGTTAGAAAATTTTGCGAACCCGTCTACTTGGGAAGCTTGACAAGTGTATATAGGCCCTAGTAGATGCTTTTTGTTCTTAAGACTTTGCTTGTTAGAATACTTGTAAAACACCCTAGGATGTATCATGCTAGTATCCTTTGACCCATGGATTAAGGCCTAGTCAAGAGTACCTTGTGGTGTGATAACTCCTTGGCTACCGTTTATTCCAAGGTGACCCTTGAAACCATGCATACATCCATCATTCATCCATGTTCTACCACACATTTTTGTCATCAAAGGGAATGGGCACAAAAAGAAATCAATTTGAGTTCAATGAAAAGAAAAGAAAAGAAAGTTTGCAAAAATGCATCAAATGAAAAGAGGAGCAAAAATAGAACTCCTATGCTTCAAATACAAGGCACTCTCGTTACTAATTGGGGTGACTTTGAAAATGTTCAAAAGAAAAGTTGAAAGTTGTCAAGTGTTGAAATGCCAAAAATCAAAAAGAAATGGCAAAAAGAAAGTGTTCTCAAATGTTATATGCCACAAGAAATTGGGGGGAAAAAACAACAATGAAAGCAAACTCCCAAAATGAAACTCAAATACTATCGATCCCTTTTTCGTCTTATCCATTTTTGTGCATGGTAGAGAGGGGACGACCCTTCTTCTTGTCTAGGCAAGAGGGGGAATTCCGCGATCCTCCAGTGTTTCTAACGCCATAGGGAGTCTACTTTTGACAAAAGCATTTAACGATTGAGGACAAAGGTACCCTAGCTTGACATAACTTGGAGGTGATTTATTGGTATCCTTCTAGGCTTAGTAGTTTGAAGAAATTGTATCTATGAAGGAGTGTGTACCCTTGAATTGCTTCCCTTGTAGATAATTTCCGCCACTTAGATGAGGAAAGTGGCTATTCTTTTGTAGATGCATCCATTATTTGATTTTGTGTGCTTTAATGCTTGGATGTGTCGCCATTTTGGCAAGCCCCACCTTGCCTTGCAAGAAGGCATCCTACCTCATGGTTGTCTTGTTGTGAGTTAAAGGGGCGGAGTGAGACCCGCTAATTGTCTCATATCGGCTATATTAGTAGGTTAGTTTAAATAAAGGTCTAGTTTTAGTCACCTCTTTACTCGGGACGAGTAAAGGTTCGGTTTGGGGATATTTGATGTGAACATTATTTGCGCACATTTAGTCCCCTAATTGAGCCTATTTTGCATACTATTATAACATTCTATGGCCATTTTATCCGTTAAAACCTTCCTATTTGCTTTTCTATCGAATTTCGTATGTTTTGTAGAAAAGGAGATAATAAGGCGGAAATTCCCGTCTTTCGTGCATATTTGGAAGCTTATTGATGATATTAGATGGACTAGTATGAAGAGGAGGCAAGAATGATGACCAAAGATGTAGGAATAAAGTGTATGTAGAAGGATCAAAGGGTTAAAAGTAAGAATGACGAGAGGGAAGGTATTACAAGAAGAAATCGCTCGAAAGCCGAACCAAGGGTTGCTCCTTTGGCTCTGAAAGTATGTTAGATGGAACGGCGTCGAAAAAACAAGCGATCTAGGCTTTTGAATCACTCCAATAGGAGTCCGGATGAGAAAATGACGTCCGTTTTACAATCCGAGCTCAAACAAAGAAGCTGTACAGGAATCCGCGCGTCCCGCGCTGAAGACGCTCGGATTGTCCCAAATCCGCTCGGATTGCTCCAAATCCGCTCGGATTCCTCCCTTGCTACAATCCGAGCGTCTTGCTCCAAATACGCTCGGATTCCCTTGCTACAATCCGCCCGGATTGTCCCCAATCCGCCCGTCTTCTGGCTGGGAAAAACAAGAAATTTCGCTGGAAGAGAATCCGCCCGGATTCCCTACAATCCGTCCGGATTGCCCTACCAGAATCCGCCCGGATTCTAGCGAATCCGCTCGTCTTCTTCTCCCAGAATCCGTCCGTCCCGACTTTATTCCGCCCGGATTTCTCCACAGCACGGATTATCTTCTTCAAGCTACGAAAAGAGAAGCCCTTCTCTCAGAAAATACCGGAGTCTCCTTGCTCAACTTAAAAAGTGTAATTACTAGTTTAGCCCTTAGTTAACCTAATGCATCCCACCTAATTTCCACTATAAATACCCCATCTTTGTAATTAATCAAGCATGTTGTTTTTAGCTAGAAAATCCTTCTTTAGATTAGATTAGGAGTATATTAGAATAGATTACTCTTTAATCTTTCCACAAATTACACATTAATCTCTCCTTAATTATTGTTCAAGTTTATTATATTATTATTGGGTAATTTGAAGATTATTGGGTTATTATTGGGAGATTGACAACCTTCCATCAATCAATCAAGTTTCTTCTATTATTCTTGCTTTATTATTTGGATCACCTCAAGTTGGTATAATTCCCTTACTCTTTAATCTTTATTGTTCATTTCTTCATTCTATTATCATGTTTATACTTGTTGTGATGATTGACACCATTAATGACATGTTTCCGATGATAATGAGTGAGTAGTTTCTTTAGCTAGGATTAGTGGGTAATTAAGGGAAACCAACATGGGATTGATTCATGCTTAATCTAATATGTTCACATGATTAAATTGCTTGCTTGTTGTGATGTCAACTTTATGCACATGTTATGTTTGATGAAATGCTAAGCCTATGAATCCTTGCATTTACAACCATCTCTTATCTACTCAACTTGACTTGTAAGATATAAACCAACTCGAGTCTTGTTAGACCATGCATAGAAGTTGATTAGGAGGAAAGTAAGTCGACTTGTAGGTGTTGTACAATCTAATCGATTCGGCTCCGGGACCCAACTCTTCCTAAGAACCGTAAGATATAACCCAACTCGGTTCCTCCACAACATTAATTGCTTGCAACCTTGTAAACATGTTTGTATGATCAAAACCATGAATCCCCTATGAACCCATGACATCCTAGCACCTTTAATCAATTGTTTACATTTCTTAGTTCATTGTTTGCTCTACTTTGTTACTTTCATTAGTTTAGACACAACTACAAACCCAACCAAATTGTGACACTAGCATAAATTGAGATAGATAGACTTAGAACCCAAAGCACACCGTCCCATGGATCGACCTCGACTTACCGCTAACTAGTTGTATGTTGAGTATTATAAATGTGTTTGATTGGATGAGTGACGACCTCGACCACATCACTTGTCACTCTTGTCTAACATGTTATAGTACTTAAAGCTCCCTTTTCTTCTATCACTATCCTGCCCTAACTTAATCAGACAAGGACTATGATCATACAGCCCCTCAGGAAGGAAAGTGACCACTCCAGAGGGACCATTCAAGACCCATTCATCATTGGCCATAACCCTATCAATTCTACTAACTCTAGCATTCCCCTCTTGCTTGTTATTCCAAGTAAAATAAGTTCCATTAGTGATAAGATCATATAGCCCACACACATCCACACAGTTCTGAAACTCCTTAACTTCAGTATCAGTAACAGAGGAACCAATTATCTCATTCACATAAAGGACATTGTTGAAGTCTCCCATAATCAACCAAGTCCCCCTAATTGAACCTTTCAAGTTAACCAAAGAAGTCCACAAAGGTCCCCTATCAGCATCCTTATTGCACCCATAAACTATAGAGCAGGTCCATTCATATCCAGTAGCCAGAAAAGTAACCAGGACATGAATAACCTGCACCTCTTTATTAATGCAAGAAACTCTGAAAACATTAGGATCCCACAGAACCCAAATTCTTCCTCTATCAGTCACATCCCCATTATCCAGGAACTGCCACTGAGGGCTCAAATTTCTTTGAACTCTACTTTTATTCTTGTTTTTAACCATAGTCTCTACTAAACCAAAGAAACCTATATTATTCATATGCAAGAATCATTTTATATCCCCTTGCTTATTCACTTTATTAAGGCCCCTAATATTCCAAAAGCCTATACTAACCATGTTCACTAATAATTGGTGATCTCCTCTTCCCAATGCTATTTAGAACATTCTTTTTCAATGAGAACTGAAGTGCTTCCATGAATGCAGGACCCCCCTGGTTAATTCCCACTCCCATCCTAGACAATCTGTGGATGAGTCTAGTTGGAGCTCTTGCACTCATAGAAGCACCCTGGAAGGGCATAGGGGTTACAATGACACACTTCTACAGATACAGGCTATAACAACGGGTAAAAACCATTGTTAAAACAAAAGGCGGACGTTGTTAAAGCGGCCGTTGTAAAAGGTATTTACAACGGTTAGGTTATTTACTAAAACCGTTGTGGAAATTATTCACAACGGTTAAAAGCCGTTGTTGTTGCGAGTAAGTCGTTGTGGAAAGTTTGACAAAATTTTGGTGGGAAAGATATAACAACAGTTACAATATAAAAAACCGTTGTTGTATCTTTCCCACCAAAATTCTGAAGACTTTTAACAACGGGTATACGGAACATAACCGTTGTTGAAATTGTTAGTAACAACGGTTCTTCTTTTAAAACCTGTTGTTGAATATTATGCGCGGGTATTTGTGAAAGGTATTTACAACGGTTCTTCTTTTAAAATCTGTTGTTGAATATTATGCGCGGGTATTTGTGAAAGGTATTTAGAACGGTTTTTTTTAGTAATCGTTTTTATTAATTTTTCGTAATTTTTTTAAAAATTAAATCTGTTTCATGCCATTCAAAATCCTGCATATATCAGCAGCAGCATAAATCAGAGCTGAGTTCATCAGAACTCAATAGATACAATTCAACCACAACAGTAGCATCATACTTACAATTTGTTTCACTTTCAGATTAATTCATACTAACAATTTGATCACTTTACATGAACTAAGATTCCTAAAACTGTGCATCCCCCTAGCTCTATCTACAAAGATCATTCCCTAACTACAACAAAAAATTTACTAAGCTGATCTAAGCTCTAAGTATCATGCATTTAGTCTTCATTGCAATGTTCTAAGACGTATTTGCCCAACAAGTCCCTTACCTCGTCTATTTGGTGCCTTTTGTACTCAGGTACATGTGGCGCGTTGATTACATACTGCGGAAAAAACAAAGACAAGATATTATTGATTGACAGCAGCATTAATGTTGTTCATTAGTGTAACAACATATATCATTCAGCATAGCAACATCATGGTATACCAGCAAGTAAGACAATATCAACTCTAATTTAAAAAAAGTAATAAACACATTATTAAATTACTAACCTTTTGTGAAATAAGGATATATCTTCGCGTAATAACCTCCAACATGAACCGACAAACGTAGTATCCATATTGTATGCTATCCGGCTGGCGAGGGACCTATTATTACATAAAAAACGAAGAGACAGAAGGCCCACATCAGAATCTTGCACTTTAGGTATTGTATTTGCGCACGTATTATTATTAAAGACAGATTTTTGCACTTAACACCCGATTTCATTATAAGGGGCAAAAATGAGCTTTTTGTTTGTCGCCAATTCCCGAGCAATATAATCTACCCGATCTTCGTACGAAATCAACGTGATATGCATAGATAAAATATAGGGGCACAGGAATTCGTATAGATCACATGGAATCTTGTTCTCGGGCATAACTCTCGATTTCAAGAACCTACATTATTACGGTATTAATTCCGGTATTTAAAACACTATCTAGTCAGAATATTAGAATATGAAATGATTTATTAAGAAACTTACTTCATCCAAACAAATAGGTGTTGGACATCAATCTCGAGAAGGCCAACCCAAATGGCTAGCAGCTCCCATGACAGAATTGCTTCGCGCTCAATCCCTAAAATATCCTCATCGAACGAAATAATTATCAATTGCTCGTTTGCTATGCGACGACTAGCCTCTAAATACAGTTCGTTCCCTCATCGTCAGCGTTCTTACTTTTTGCATGTATTCGCTCCCAGAAAAATTAGTGGAGGTTATACTCCTAACATCTTTCAGTTCGGGGAAATAATGCTTTTCTCTTTTTGTGCTACTACCAGCCTATACATGTAGATAAATAAAATAATAAAAAATCCAAAGGTAATATATCCTAGTTGGAGTAATAAAAATAAAAGAGTTCTTAACTAAATACCTCATCAACCTGCTCTTTTAATGATGAGGCAGTAGTAGGCATGTCTGAGGACTTAGGCTTATCCGTCTGTTTTGTCCCCTACACAAAATTTCCATGCTTTTTAGAAATACAGAAAAAATATAAATAAAGGGAGGTTTTTAAAAAAAATGGAGAAGTTAATTAAATACCTCATCAAGTTGTTGTTTCGACGAGGTAGTTGGCATGTCTGGGGACTTAGGCTTATCCGTCTTTTTTACCCCCTACACAAAATTTCCATTCTTTTTAGAAATACAGAAAAAAATATAAATAAAGAGATGTTTTTAAAAAAATGGAGAAGTTAATTAAATACCTCATCAAGTTGTTGTTTCGACGAGGTAGTTGGCATGTCTGGGGACTTAGGCTTATCCGTGTTTTTTGTTCCCTACAAAAAAAAAATAACATAAAAATTTAACATATAAAAACATTTAACATATAAAAATTTAACATATAAAGGTATTTTTCTAACCCCAACTTCTTTCGGTTGAGGCGGAGACGAACGAGCCAGGAAGATGTGAGAAAAAGGCCATTAGATGAAACTTCCAACCGCGTCTGCCAGAATGGTAATGTTGTCACGAACTGGGACGGGCAGTTGAAATTTTTCATGGCCTTCAAAGACTTCAGTTATCTCCACTTTTCTATGATTCGGCAAAAGTGGTCTGCCATGAACCAATAAAGTTTCCGCTAATTTGGTGGGCAAATCTACGAGACCCCGGCCAACACGCACATGTTTCGCGGATTTAGGGTCAGTAAGAATAACTACCTTCCTGTTTATGGCCTGAAGAATACACATACATTATATATTATATCCCAAAATTTAATAGAATTCATATAAATTTCACTAAAGACTTCATGCATACCTAGCCAAAAACTGGGAACTGATTTGAAGGGGATGTATGCTGCTGTTTTTCATCAGCCGTCTTCTCAAGTTGCATCCCCTTATTATTGTCAGCTGTGGCAGATAACTCAAGTTGCATCCCCTTTTCATCAGACTCATTTACCTAATAAAATTAACCAATGGCACGATGTCAGAAGTTATAGCATTAGAGCTGGCAGGGAACACACCCCCTGATCTTACCCAAAAAATAAGAAAAGAAAAATAAGGAAGTCATATATTTACCTTATCGGCTTTAGTTGTTAAAACTTCAGAAGCAGTAGATACCTGATCTTTCTGAATCTCGTTGACCGATACTTCCTCCTCATGTATTGCCAAGGTAGTAGTGTTCTCGGCCTCTTGACCAATCTGTTGTACCTTACCCCCTTTAATGACATCCTCCATCATCTTCAATTCTTCTTCGGAAGGCTTGCCTACAGAGTTCATCTTTAGTATCACGGATGCCAATAACTGAACCTGCTTGCCAAAAATGTAATGTTTAAGCAATTTGTTTAAAACAATAACATGTGAACTTAAATGAAAATAATAGAATAAATGGTACCATGTCAGCCTTCTAAGCCTTAGCCTTCCTTTTCTTCTTTTTCGAGGCAGTTGTCCCATAATATTTCGTGACTCCAACATGTAACAGGACGCCCCTCAATCGACCTGGATGTTCGGGTCGGCCGATCGCTCTAGCAAGAACGTCATCACGACCATTGGGAGTGAATTTCCCTTCTTGTACCTCCTTCAATACCTTCTCCTATAATATATTAAATAAACTTCAAATTATATTTGTGACTAAAATAAAAAATTTAGTAGTGAACTCGTCTTAATAAAATAATGCTTACTATGTTGGCCAACACTTCCTGATCATATTTGTCACACGGTCGGGATCCTTTAGGTGTGTGCCCTTCTTTATAAGTTACGTGCCGATTCAAGTCGGTCACTCCCTTTGCCACCTACACATTAACATGGTAACAGTTATATATAAATGTGAATCAAGTCCAAGTGTGATTAAAAAAATCAAATAAACAGGGGGATGCTACTTACGAGTTGGTCTTCTATCAATCTGTAACCGCCTCGAGAACCATACCATAACCCCTTCTTGCATGAAATGTTAGCACGATTTCTTTTGCTAACGGCCTTCAAATTATATAAAAGTGCAAGTAGATGAGATAATAAAAAAATTATAGAGAACTCATTAATTAAAAAAAATGATAGGTAAATCATTAAAAGGCGAGGATACTTAACCTCAAACTTCTCACTAGCTCGAATCGCTTTGAAAAGATCCCATTGTTCCTGAGTGATGATGGGACACTTGTTTGACGGTGGGCTCTTACGCATCTCCCCCGTCTCCTTGTCCACATACAACCAATACTTACCAACGTCACACTTCCACTGCCTTAAGACACCCCCTGCCTTCTTTATTAAATACTTATCATAGCATTCGGCAATATCAAAGGCTTCCTGCATCATCATATCATTCAATTTACATAACATTTAATTTACCTCCAAAATAAAATGTTGTTTCGCTACATAAGTTATCATACCTTTATACGATCCAAGAATAACTTCTCCAATACAGGATTCAAATTCCTTATTTCATCTAAATGGATAGGCACAAACTGTCTTGTTACACATCCAATCCAAGTGGATAAATCCTTCGCATTTGGACCATTAGGCAAACCCTTCGCGTTCCATGTTATACTAAGCGGTTGTTTAGCCGCTATAGCTGCAAGGGCTGTAGGGTACTTCGTAGCACCCCTCTCACCAGGCTTATTATCCCCAGGCTTATTATCCTTTTGACTTCTTTTTCGTTTTTCACCCATGATAATCTTAAAATTCTAAATATGAATGAAATAGGAAATGAACAAAGACATGCAGAGTATCTAAAACCCTAAAGAGGAATGAAAATTTAAAACAACAGTTTGAGCTTCTAAAATCCCAAAACCCTAATAAGAGGAATGAAGTAGATGATGCGGGATGATAAAGATAACAAAGAAGACGAAAAACAAACAGATGAAAAACAAAAAAGATGATCTTAAAACCCTAATGACGAAACACAAAAGTGAACATACCTGATGATGATGATGATAAAAAGAACGAGCAGAATGATAAGGGAAGGCGACGGAATCTGGGCGTCGGAAACTGGGCGACGGCCGGCAACGAGAATGTAGAAAGCGGGGGAGAGAGAATAAACTCAGGATACCAACGGTTGAACTGTTGTGTGTATTTGTGTGGTATGCTGTATACTTGTATGTGTTTGTAAATTAGTTTTTTATTAAGACAAACTATTAACAACGGGTCCTTAAAACAAAACCGTTGTGATATGTTAATAACAACGGGTCAATAAACGTTAACCGTTGTAATAAAGTTATGACAACGGTTAACATATACCCGTTGTAATATATTTTCACCCAATTTGCGCCAAAATGAAATGTATGTCTAAAAAAAGCAATGACAACGGGTAGAAGTACTACAACCGTTGTTGAAAGTAATAACAACGGGTAATTTCAATATAACCGTTGTTATTGTTTAACTCTTTTTTTTTTTAAATTATCGTAATTGCATTACAGTCCAAACTGTAAATAATACAACAAAGATAACAAGCCGTAATGGAAATGAAGCACTATATACTTTGCAACATTAATCAACAATTTCAACAACAAGATCCACATCTAATAATAAGATCAAGAAAATAAGACAACAACAACAAAGATGCATCTTGCATATCTACGAGGATTTACCATGCCAAATTTGGGAATCTTTAACAATGACCATTGCTTCTATTGGCTTTTTAAAGCTACCAAAAGCTAAAGACAACATACATACACTCCAAAGAACACATCTCAAACTTGCTATAAATTCGAGAAAAGAGGCATCCTATTAGCTCGGATCCATTAGCTCCCCACAACTCACAAATAAACCATCAAATTACTGTCCGAAAATGACTCAAAATGTTGGTCGTCCATATCATTTGTGTCCTGATGAATGCCCCGGCCACATAGATATAGACAATGGAAAATTTGCTGCCAAAAGCTTTAATCCTTTGAGGAATAAGCTTATTGAGCTGGGATACTCGGTCAGCAGAATTAAGCCACAATGGGGGCCATGGGGATCAAATGGAGTCTACTCATTCAGTTTGGAACATCACCTGCACATGCAGAATCAGAATTTAAGTTTGACATGATGTTTCAACTCAGAGGTCATGACAGGAACGACTGGAATGCTCCAAATAGATCAACACTCGAACCATACCTCTGGGTAGCCACAGACGAGGATTTCGAGCTTCTGAAGAATACCATGGACTATGTCCAAGTGCCGTATGCGACCATCTTTGATGGGCAGCAGTCGGCCAGTTCAGAAAGCGTTGATGCCTACAACCAGGTTGTGGCTGTTTTCCAAGCAATGTACCCCTAAAACCCCTACAAAATGTGTCTGTGGCTGAAACTTCCAAGCAACGTCGTGTGTTATTTGTTGAGTGTCAAACTGTGTGTGTCTGTATCCGCCTATCATAAGAAGTGTCGTGGGCTTGTATGAAAAGGCAACTTAAATAAAGGTAATGTGTAACCATGTGGTCTTGTAAGATTTCCAGTACTGTTGTATAAGTAGCGTCGAGAGTATCAGTGCTTTACGTTTGTATTAAATATGCAGTTCCTAAATGCAAATCTGTTCAGTGGAGATAGTTATTTAAAAAAAAAAACTAAAAGGAAGATATATATATATTTAAAAAATAAAAATAAAAATAAAAGCTAATAACTTACATTATAGACCATATCAGGATCGGGGACGTTTCTTGGATGTCATAGTTTCTTCGTTAACCCAAATACCTTCACCATGGTCATCACACATATAGATGCTTTCAGTGTCCTCATGATCAGTGTCAACATCATCGAAATAAGATACAGTGGTAGAGTGATCCATTCCCTCAAAAAAGACATCCTGATCATCATCACCATTATCGGATGCACTACTCCTTCTACTTCTTATAGACAGTACAACAGACCACTTCTTATCCATAGGATCGGTGACATAGAACACTTGTTTAGCTTGGGATGCCATTATGAAAGGATCATCCTTATTATTGCCAACCTTACCCAGATTGACCAGCATAAATCCCATATTATCCTTTTGGACACAATGGATGTTGTTATCAACCCAGTATAACAACCCGACCCACCACCGTCGTAACACAACCCCAATAAGATGAGGTGTGCACTTTTGGGCCAATTATTTGTCCTCACTTAAGCCCAAAAGCACAAGGCCTTGTTACTAAGTGGTGGGTGGAATCCTTTATAAACATATCACAAGCTCCATATTTTCCCGATGTGGGACAACTTTCCTCTCATACTCTTGGGGTGTTACAAACTCCCCCACTTAAATAACACAACGTCCCCGTTGTGCCCGGAGGCTGACAGCAGCCAAGCCCAGAATCCTCCCCCGCTAGGTGGGTGACCCGGGTACTCCTGACCACATGCTCACGACACGGTCGCAGGGTTGCTCTGATACCATTTATAACAACTCGACCCACCACCGTCGTAACAGAGCCGACGATTTTGGAACCTGAACCAATGAATCTAATGAATGTAGGGTGTCAACTAAAATGAACCTGGTGTATGTGCGTTAGGAGCCCTAGCCGATGCTTGATTTTGGGTGAGTAGGCGCCCTCATTTCAAAATCATGGCCCCATCGTGCTTAAGCCAGACACGGGAAAAAGAGTAGCTAGTAAGAGTCGTTGCTTAATGATGGTTGTTGTGTGCATCTGTGGTTAGAATAATGTGTATCAATGTGCGTGAAAAAGCCTAGAATCGGTTAAAGGGTTTGCTGAAATGTGTGACAAGGGGTAAGTCAAATAATTGTTTGTCAATGGTTGTGTTATGTGATGATTGCTGTCTTGTAAACGTTTAGTTTAAGGTGAGTACAATGTGATCGGTGGAATGTGTAATAATGTGATAAATGAGTTAAACTTTGCTTGTGCAGTAGTTAATTGTTACATATGCTTAAGGGTGACATGTAAGTTGTTCTTATAGCAAAGTAGGGAATGTAAGTAGAAATGACGATCGAATTGGTAAGGAATGTGCAAAAATTTGTGTTGATGCGTGTTTATGTGATAGAAGTAAGCTCTAACAGTGACGAGCCGTTTGCACAGAACTCCGAACTATGCTATTTGTTTTGCAGGAACATTAAAATTCAGATTCCATCTCAGCTCTTAGACACTCGACCGAATTGAAATTCGTACTCGACCGAGTAGACCACACTCGGCCGAGTATGAATGTGCTCGACCGAGTGCTTAGTTTGTGGAAAATAAAAATCGCTACTGCTCTTGAAAACTCGACCGAGTATATAGAATACTCGACCGAGTAGTCGACACTCGGCCGAGTATACCCAGTACTCGACCGAGTACTGCTTTATCGGGACTCATCCGGGTTATACAAAAATCCTATTTTCATCCCTTATTTTCTTATTTCCGCCTCCCATCTCTTCTTCTTCTTCTCTCTAAAACTCCATACTTCTCCTTCCTCAAGCTCTTTGGGTAAATTCTTGGTGGTCAACTTGTTCTTACTTGCCACAAATCAATTCAAGGTAAGGTTTTAACTCAATTTCTTCCTTTGTTTTCAAAGTTATGGTATGATTTTGTCAATTTATCGAAATTCCATCATGAGTAACTGAAATTAAGTCTTTTTCCTGTTATTCCTTGGATTTAATTGTATATAAACTTCGACTATACCGTTACCTGAGCAATTTCAGGGTTTAAATTGGATTTTGAGTTTTAAGGTTTGCTAAAATTGATATACCTCATCTTTTGTTTGATTATCACTCGGTTTCAAGGTTTTGGATGTCAGTAACGATGTTTTAAGTAAAGTATTTGGTGTTTTGATGAGAAAATTTGTCTTAAAAGTTCGTTTCAAAATTGTATACAATTGAAAAACAGTCCATCTTTTGCAACATTGTTAGTGTGTCAATTTCCTTGTTAAAGCTTGTGTCTTTGCAGTATGGTGAAAACAAGAGGTCTAATAAGCAAGAGGACCCGTCCAAATGTTCAACTTGAAACGGGGCAGTCTAGCCATGAGCCCGTGGTTCCACCGGTGGAGGCATATCCATCGATAGTTTTCTCTGATTTCAAGCAGCGCAAGACCTTTATAGCCTTTATGAGGCGTCCTTTCCGACCTACTCGGTGTGTGAACCCCGAGATTTTAGAGACCTTGGGGATTAAGGGAGACATAATTCATATATTTGAGATTTTGGGAATGGAGGGGTTATACCATTTAAGGAAGAAGTCCTACCCCCACCTGACCTTAGAATTCTTGAGCTCATACGAGTATGATGAGAAGGGGAAGACCGTCTCCTTCCGCCTCATGAATGAGGATCACGAGCTGACTTTGGATGAGTTTGCGGGCCATCTGGGTTTGGAGGAGGAGGGGACGGGATACCTGAGTGACGTGGCTAAGAACAGTGGTGCCCCTCTCTACCTTCTTTTCTTGACTGGCCGACCTGCCCCTAGTGCCAGTGCTATGCTGATCAATGATGTGCAACATGTTTCCCTTCGTATGTTCCGGAGGATGATGACTTGTTTGTTGTATGCGAGAGATGATGTGAGCAAGCTTAATTCTCATGAGGTCATGTTGCTTATGTCTTACCTTAACCTGCACCGTAGGAAGCCGTTCTATTATAGTGCTCCGGGGATAGTGTGCTCTAGTATGGAGCGCATGACACAGTCTGAGACCGGACATATTGCTTGCGGGGCCATAGTGACCCGCATAGCTCAGCGTCTGGCTGATTTTGAGGCCCCACCTCCAGAGGGGGATGAGTATGTGGAGACCGTTCCTACCATGGATGCTTAGTATTGGCGTCAGAACAGATGGTTGAGGAAGATGGATGACGGGTCTTATGCCTGGAGGGTGAGGGGATCTATGTGGATGGTACTTCCTGACCCTGCCCATCTCCCTTTCGTCGACCACTTGGCCGAGTGGGAACCCTGTGCTATACCTAGGCCTGAGCCCCAGACCTATCTGATTGACCCTACCATTCTCTTGGATCTACCTGAGCCTGTCCTGGTACCTGAGGGACACCAGGCACCTCCCCCACCTCGTGAGCGCCGTAGGGTTAGGCAGTTTAGGACAGACCCGGTCGAACCTGAGCCCTCTTACTATGCCCCTGACTTCTACGCTCACCAATACTCGCCCTACCCCACGGTGCATGATCCTAGGATGCAGCCGAGTGACTTGTCTGAGCGGATCTCCACTACTTTGGTGCTCCGCAACATGCACGAGATGGCCCTTAATCAGGGCATAGGGGCACAGCTAGCGCAGCCTGTTTGGTGGAGAGGACCTGAAGTGGACACGGGAGTCTTCCACAGCTACGGAGTTGATCCCAGTTTTTGGAGGCCACCTGAGGAGACCGAGTTTGGCTGCCTCGCAGGACCGTGGGGAGCCAACTACGGCAGCCAGCTAGGAGGGGACTACTCAGCAGCAGCAGGTTTTTCGGGAGCAGGTACTTCTGGTGGAGGTGGTGATCAGAACATGGAGGAGGGTCCTAGCTATTGATCCTTTTGTTGTATTTCCTGGATTTGTTTCTTTAGTGTTGGATGTTTATGTAATACTATGTATTTATGAGTCTCTGGGTACTCTATCGAGTAGGCCTTACTCTGTCGAGTAAGGGCGAGTTGCAGATTAAAATAGTTTCTGACCTGTTGGGTACTCGATCGAGTAACGTGGATACTCGATCGAGTAAGGGGGCACTCGATCGAGTACCTTAGCTACTCGATCGAGTAGCCGGTTTACGGGGGATGATTTCTCGGGTTTTGTTAATAATGCGATTAAGTATAAAATAACTTCCGTCATTATTCTTAAACACTTTTTAAAACCTAATTACTGTGAAAAGAGAAATCAAACTACGTCATTCGCTTTAATCGCATTGTTGGCAAATCTCGGAGCTTGGAAGGTCGGATTTTACCTTTATTTATACCAGTGCGATCCTTGCGTCGAGGGTAAGACCTGTATACCGTTTTTATAGTATTTCATTAAAGTTAGTTAAACCCTAATATTGGGAATTGGGGGTTTTGTTGCTTTGTGTAGATACCCGTATCCGTCGATATTGGAATTTATAGAGAACCCGACAAACACCCGATGATGATAGGACACATGTATTCTTTAGTTGTCATCGTCATTATTTGGAGCTCGTTTTACGAGGTAGAATGGGCGTCGTCGATGAAGTTTTTTATTAATTTAAATGATATTTAAATTAATGTTTTTTAGTGAGTTCATTTTATTAATTTAAATGATATTTAAATTAAAGCTTTTTTAAAGTGATTTCAATTTAATTTATTTTATTTTGAATTTATTTTCACAAGTTTATTTTATTGAAAATAAAATAAATATTTGATTTGAAAAATCATTTTATGAATATATTTGATTTGAAAAGTCATTTATTTTAATGGGTTATTTGATTTGAAAAATCGTTTTTAAAAGCGAATAACTCGTTTTTAACCTTGTTTTTTAGCTCGATTTTAGCTCGATTTTTGAGCCCGTTTCTTTTGCGAATTGGCACGAATCTCGAGTACATTAACCCACCTAGACCAATACCCATCAACCCATGTTCGAACCCCCTCACAAGCAGCCCAAATTCTCGTCCCAAACAGGCCACAAGCAGCCCGCACCAATGCAGCCCCCCTGTTTTTGCGTGCCAATTCCCAAGCCCAAACCCGCTCCAAACACTACCAAGACCCGTACCCATTAACCCTAACCCATACCCTAGTATCCTACCCATATTATCCTAGCTTAATCACCAAGAAAACCCTCCTCAAACCCTCACAAAAACCCATGGACAGCAGCCATACGGGATTGAGCCCGACTGCTTCCTCCTCTCTTTTAACCTATTTTAAACCCTTATAAATACCACCCCTTCACCATACATTCATTTCTCGAAGTTCTCCATACATCCAAACATCACATAGAAGCTTTAAACCTCAGAAACAAACCCTAAACATCCTCCAAAAACCCTAAACAAAACCGACACACAAACTGAAACTGTTTGTGTGTCTCCTTCGAAAACCCTTTCGTTCCTCCATCAAATCACCATAAAAATTCGAGTTTCTTGTTCCTAATTAACCATATAACATCCATATACACATTAGATAAAGAATTACGAGCCAAATTGCCCTTGAGAGTACACGAAATCCCTCGAAAAACAGAGTGAAATAACACTCTGTTTTCGCGGTTTCTTCTTGTCTGTCCAGTTCTGTTTGTGCTCGTTTTTCGTGCCCAATAACCCAAAACGAGCAGGGGTTGCTTTAAGATCCTTGTTCTCCTCTCTTTCTAGTTTCCAAAACATCTTTCGAATCGAATTTTCGTCGTGAAACGAGGGAGATATCACTGTTTTAAAATCGCTGTCCAGAAACTTTCCAAAACGCGCGTGTGCTTTGTTCTTCGTCGACGACGGCCTCTCGAGATAAAATCTACCTTCGATTACGACCCAAGACGGTGTCAACGATACATGTAGGTTGAGGGTGCATCAAATCCCCTTCTCTTTCCTTTTTTATTTCGTTTTTTATGCTTTTTTTATAGCTTGTTTTTTGTTTGTTTTTTTTCGTTTGTTTATCGTTTGTTTTAATTTAACTATGAAACTAGTTAGTCCGAGTATGAGTTAAAGTACCACCATGAACACCCGCGTTGACTTGAGATGGGAAAAGAAACCGCTCCTTCATCGGTCGTACACCCCGTCTCATTTACATATCCTCGTGTTCAAGGTAGGGCATAAATAAAACAATTATCTAACTTTGTTCTTCATTTTCGACCCCTTTTGTTTCGGCCAAATCGATGGACCCTAGGACCCGTTGCATGTTAGTTTAACCTCTGATTGTTAACCTATGACATATTTAGATAACATTAATTTAATTTAATAACCTAATTAGACACGATAGGTGGCTTCGACGTAAGTTGTAAAATCAATCGACGATTCTGTAATTAATTGAATGCATCTATCTCTTTCACTTAAATTCTCGCTAGTATAAGAGTGCGTGATTAGCACCTTCTTATTGACACTCGATGAGTTAATCTAATTTGCAAACTTGACCTAATTCAACCCCTTTGGGCCGTGTGGAACACTCGATCTTAAGCGAAGCTTTCTGACCCTTTTTTATCATCGTTTTCTAATCCGTTTTGCAATCATTCGATCTAACTAATGAACCTAACTTAGGAACTAGGTTGGCCTTGTCTTGGCCGTGAGGGTTGTCGTTGGTTTGGGCTGTGAGTTGGCCGTGTGTTTTGGCTTTCTTATTTCGTTTCTCTTTCTTTGTTTATCATTTGTTCTTTCTTGTTTTGTAGCTTGTAATTTACAGTTTGTTTATCGAGTTGTAATCTTTCAAGTTTGTTTTACTTTTATTGAGTCAAAACCTTTTCTAAAAACCTTAGTCTTGTTTGGTTAGACGGTTGTTCCCCAATGCTTGTAGGAGCGTAGTAAACCGCATGTTGTTTAAAGCAACATGGCCCGGTTTATGCTAATGCATGCTTTGGTGCGTAGCCCTATGTCTAATTCGATGGGATTAAGTGAAAGCACACATTACGAGGAGTGACCCAAGGCCGTGTGTCATGTGAGCCGTGGGCCACCCCTCATGTGCACGGTTTTCTAGGCCAACGGCCGTGTGTGGTGTCATGTATTGCGTTGTATATAGCAATTGTATTTAGATCGAGTTGTATCTTTAATTCGTTGTTGTGTCGGCATGAAATGCCTGGTTTGTAATAGGTAGATCCCAACGGCTCCCCCATTCCCCCTTAAGCCTTGCTTGTTTTATTTTGTATGTTGTTAGATTAATCAACCCACATGCTAAATTACAACTTTGACAAAGTTAGTTTAGTTGCATCTAAAACGACATAGAAATTGTTGTCACATGATAGGGTTAAAACAACGTTTGCATATCATACATCGCAGTAGCTATGACCTTGTTTGAAATCCGACACTTGACTTAGTAGAGGCCGTTATTGACGGGCGGGGTTGGGTGTCCTTATGGGCTTCCCAACACGTACCCTCACCCCTTACTCAAGATCTATGGTTTGTGGATCCGTCTAAATACCATTGGATTACGAGAGTCATTCAAATCGAGTGATATAGGGTACAAGTCTTTATCTTTAATCACTCGTAGTCGATTGGCTTTATGCTTTTCGATGAAAGGTATAAAGTTGACTTGAACGGTTCCAAGTTCCCAAAAAACTTGGTGGCGACTCTAATACGTCTTAATTCGATTCGAAAGAACCTCGAGTCGATTATGCCTAGTGTGGATCCCGCGGACGCGCCTCCCGGGCCTTGTCCACGATTTGGCGACTCCACCGGGGAAAAGAGGACTAGTTACATTGTGTTTCTAGGGTCTTTTCCTCCGAGGTGAAACTTGAAAAGAAAGTGTTGGAAAGTAAAACATTACTCATAGTGCTACGATTCATGCATAAACCCTTAAGGACTTGCCCGGGCCGTCCCAGCGTTTCTTCGTGATGCGTGGGGGGCGACGTCCCACTATGCCAGGAAGCTGCACATTGCTCGCTTCCACTTCGCCTCGCGTGGTTCTTGGGAATGGGGACGATCTTCTAGGTACTTTACCTTAAGACACCTCGCTTTATAAGACCGCAAAAGGATGGAGGGCATAGACATTCTTGTAGAAGACTTGCCGAGACTTAGAAATGTCTAAGAGCATACATCCTTATAACATGAGAATGACAATGTGCAATATGTTTTCCCGAGTCCTTTTTTCGAAAATTCCAAGTCCTTTTCAAAACCGAACTTTTGAACAACTTACTTTCAAACCTAGCATGATTTTCAAAACGCGGAATGCTGCCCAAATAGGACTAGAATTTCGGCCCAAAACAAGCTTTTATAGCCGGCATGCTGCCCATTTCAAATCTCTTTTTTCAAATCAATCATTCGTTTTCCAAAATCAATCCAAAATGTTTCCCGAACCTCAACCAAGCATGAAATGCGTCGAGTCGTGTCCGGGTCATGGCCGTGTTAGGCCGGGTTTGTTTCGTTCTAAGAGTCTAGAACACGACCTAGTTGGGTCACCCAAGCTCACCTCTTGGGTTTCGAGTCATGTTGGTCGACCTTTTGGTCTAGAATAGTCCACAAAAACGTCTAAGCTAGGCCTTATGGACGTTTCACACGAACCCATGGGCTATGTTAGCCCAATCACGGGATTAGTCACACCAAGTCCAGTTTAGAATTGAGTTATGACAGTTTGAGTCATGTCGTTTTGTCGAGTCTAAAATGAACCGATGTCTAAATCAAACCGTGAGTCGAATCCTTGTTAATCAATCTCAAGTCGAGTCTTTGTTCGAGTCAAGTTGGGGTCGTGTCCTTAAGTGTGCAGGGGCTCTTACTTTAAATATTGACTCAGTACGGGGTTTTCTTGTAGAAAGGCCGCCAAAAACCCGACGTCAAGCAATGGAAGATGCTGTTAACAAGCTTACTGAGGCCGTGAACCTCATGATGACCCGAATGGATGCAATCGAATCCAAGCTGGGTGAAGATTCCCCTCCACCACTGACTGATCTGGAGAAACGGTTCAAGTTCATCGAAGACCGTTTGAAGCTCTCCCAGGGGAAGAACATTCACTATGAGAACGCTAGGGCCTATGCCCCAGTCCAGGATAAGTTGCCCACGAACATGGTACTCACTGACATCCCAAAGTTCAAGGGCACCGAAGATCCAGTCCACCATGTTAAGGCCTATAAGGGGTACTTAGCACTAAAGGGAGTACCTGCTGATATGCTCTCTGAAATTTTCGCTCAATCTCTGGGAGAACACCCGAAGGCGTGGTTCTACAATCTGGACCTTAAGAACTTCCCCACTTTCGAAGATATTACGGTGGAGTTCTGTAAGCACTATGCTGACAATGTCGAGATTCAAACCAATATAAGAACGCTAGAGGTTATGACACAGAAGGAAAAAGAAGGCTTTACTGAATTCCTTGCAAGATGGCGCGCTGAAAGCGTGAAATTAGCCAAGAAGCCTGACGAAGTTGAATTGGTAGATAAGTTCGTAAAGAATCTACGACCTATTTACCACAATGCTCTGAAATACCAGAATTTTGGCTCTTTCAAAGAATTGATAAGAATCGGGATAAAGGTAGAAGATGATGTCATAAGGGCAGAGGCTGAAAAGCCGAAAGGATACCAAGGGGCCTCGTCGTCTAAGGCCAAGGCCCCAGCAACAACCCATATTGATGAAGGAATCAATCTCTTAGAAGGGCAATCGAAGAATCCGCAGCGCCAAACACCAAGGGCATTCACCGATATCGGATGCACTTATACATACGCTCTCCAAAGGCTCATAGCCCAAGGAAAGCTGAAGCCTATTGGTCCAACTCCGGACCCTCCCGCTGATCAACAAGGTAAATGGTATAAACCAAATGCCTACTGTGCCTTTCACCAAGGGAAAGGCCATGATACTGAAAGGTGCTATCGACTGAAGCACGAAATCCAAGACATGATTGAGAACGGAACGCTCCCAATCCCAGCCATAAAGCCCAACAACATCACCAATCCATTTGGCGATCACACCAACTTTGTTTCTGTCGAAGACAATATCGATTATTCCCATCTTATCCACCCATGTCACTTGAATGGGGTGTTTATCGGAAAAATATTTGTGGATTTCTTTGAATTCTTGCCAAACCCGAAGAATGAAATTCAAGTCGGGAATCTTGCTCTAGAATGTACTCCTCTCATTAACGAAGTTAATAAAAGACAATTCGATTCACCAACCTTCATCACTGGCGTAGATCCTCAGAGGATTACCTCGGGATGGAGGCAGACCATCAAAGGGATCAAGGACAAAGGCCGAGCATCTAAGCTGACAGCTGAACAAGAGAAAGCTCAAGACCAGATTTGAAAATTATGAGTCGGGATCTGTTTTCTTATCTTAGTTGAGTCGAGTCTAGGATTTTATTTTATTGAAGTTGAGTCGTTTGTTCCACGATGACCTAGGGTGTGTCCTAGGAATCGTCCCTTCGAGTCTGTTAAGCATGTGTCATTCCAATAAAAGTTGCAGTTCGTTTCCCAATATGTCTTGTTTTCAATCCTCAATCATTCTGAAAGCATGATAAAATGCACAACACACTCAAAGGCATCCCTGGGGTGGAAATATGTCCTGTTTCAAAATGTAAGGTACAATAGGATTCCGTGTTTGATTCCTTTACCTATTCCATGTCTGGTGGTAGAAAACCTCCATCTGAACCAATGTTTATGACAAGCTTTTAGATGATTCTATGACAAACCCGGACTAGCTCCTTGTTTCCCCTATCGATGATGGAAGGCAAGCCTTTTCCCCAACAAAATCATCCCATCTCGAAGAGAGAAGATATCAACCCGTTCTAACAAGGAATTGTTAGTTCTTACCCAATTTAGTTGGCGAAGCCCAGTTTTCAAGGTGTATCCATTTATGACTAAGAGAATGAATAGAAGATCATTTTCAAAGAGAGAAAAAAAAGATGAAAAAGAATGAAAAATGAGAAAAAGAGAAAAATTGAAAAAATGAAAAAATGAAAAAAATGAAAAAGATGAAAGAAAAAGAAAAAAGGAAAAAAGATGTTGAAGTTATTGCGGAATGCTTTTTGGTTGAATGTCGAAGTTACGGAAGCCAGAAGTCAAGTCAAGTAACCATAGTTGAAGTTCAATGGGCGAAGCCCAAAAGCTTAAGTAGTAACCTCTTTAACCCTAAGTCCTTCCTGAGACGTTACAAAGGGATAGTCGGGAATTTTGAGAATTATTCCGCTTGTGTGGTTACACCCAGCCTTTAGGGTCCAGACATGGAAATTTGAACCCACATCATTTTTCAACCCATTTGCACTCGTGGTTCATCAAACCCGAGACACCATTCCAACCACATCAGAAACCATAGCCCTTGGCCTTAGCACCACAAAACAAACTTTCAGAATGATGGTTAACCATTTCAACTTGTTATTACCAAGCTCTACATCCCAAAAGATCCAAGCCTTTTACACCTAACCCTAGACACGGGATTTAACGGTACTTTACAGGCTAGAATGGGATATGACATGATACCTTAGGTGAAACCTTTGAGTGTGTACACACAATCAAAATGCCATGTTTATGCACCAAGATCGAACTACGTCGGATTTGATTTCGCTCCACGCGAATACGTAGGCGATCCTTGAAATAAGGGATTCAATCCACTCATCAACCAAGTTGTCATCTTGTCGGTTTCTTACGGGTCCTAACCAAGTCCAAATGAAGCCACCTTTGTTTGAGTCGGTCTTAGCACTCGATGTAGGTTAGGATAAGGATACAGGTTCGGATGAATAGTATCAAGTCTCAGAATGAGCTTTATCTAACGGTTTAGGCAAAGATGCTGAGTCAGATAGATGTGGGTTTGTGTTGGAAACAGAAAATATGAAAAACCCGCTGAAAAGAAAGAAGGCGTGGAAGAAAAATAGTAAAAGCCCGCTGAAAAGAAAGAAGGCGGTGGCAAGAAATGATGAAACTCGCTGAAAAGAAAGGAGGCGAGGAGAAGAGTGACAGAATGTTCCCAACAAGAGTGATGTGTGATGTCTAAGTGCTTTCATAAGATCGGTCCGTGTTTAGTGTCTCGGCGAAGCCAACGTTGTTGCTCCGTGAGTTTAATCCACCTTGTCAATGCCAAGTGATCTTGATTCCCATGTGCCCTCGGGAGCACGCCCATGCCATACGATATCTCCGTCCCAAGTTCGACGACCTTGTGATTCCCATTTGCCATCTTTTGGTGCGCCGGATTGGCCAATTTACATTTCTACCCCCAACGAGTCAATAATTGAATTAAAACCCGTGCACACTTACGGTTTTATTTTCCTTTTTTGTTTTATGGTAGCGGGCTACGCCCACGTTGTTTACGAGTCATACAGAGTGTCTGAGTCGTATTTCATGCTCACCCATCAAGGTTCAATTTCAAAAAATTTCAAAATGCCAAAATTTCAAAATTTCAAAAACTTTTTGCGAATTATGGACAGATGGTTCAAATCTCAAAGCTCAAAATCAAATTTTGGGTCGACGACCCAACATCCAAATGATTCGTTTCAAATTCAAATTTTGGGTCGACTACCCAACATCCAAGTGATTCATTTCAAATTCAAAATTTGGGTCGATGGCCCAATTATTCAAAATTTTCAACATGTTCAAATTTCGGGTCGATGACCCAGTCTTTCAAATTCAATTTTAGGTCGACGACCCAGCATTCCAACACTTCAACTTCAAACCTCGGGTCGATGGCCCAACATGCCAAGTAATGTCAAATTCAAAATTCGGGTCGATGACCCAATCATTCAAAATCTTCAAATTCAATTTTCGGGTCGATGACCCAGTATTTCAAATGATCCAATTTTAAGATCGATGATCCAAATGTGCTTACGTGATGATTATTGCAAGTGCGTTTTTGTGTTTCAAATGTAGCAGGATATGCTTCAACTGGGGGCTCTAAAGTCTTCGACTTTAGAGCCATTACAAAGGGGCTCAAGTCGTTGGCTTCGAGACCATTATCAAGATGTAAAGGATGACATCCACCAAGAATTCAATTCGATACAAGAGTATGAAATGGAAGAATTCCGTAGCTGAAAGCAAATGATGAAAGCGGCGGCAACCTCCTCGGAAAGTCCCGTCCCATTCGGACAAGCGCCGGATGATAAATTTTGGGCCAATGTCGTGAGATGATGAATTTTGGACATACGCCAGCAGATGATAAACTTTGGGCATGTGTCAGCAGTTGCCGAACTACGACGCGGGTTTGATTCCGTCAGAAACGGATACGTAGGCGCCTAAGGATAAGGCTCAACCCACCATTTATGCAATTTATGGGTCGATGACCAACGATGACATTTCGACGCAACAGAAGCAAGAGTCAACCCCAACGAAGTTTCAGGTATGATCTCTTCTTATGGTCAAGTAGCTTATATACGCAAGTCTAATGGACTATAAACGACCCGAAGAATCCTCAGGTCGAAAGGGACCTGGGGTATACTTTGACTTTCGCCTTGTCCAAGCCTCAGTCAAAGTGGGGGCTCTGTAGATACCCGTATCCGTCGATATTGGAATTTATAGAGAACCCGACAAACACCCGATGATGATAGGACACATGTATTCTTTAGTTGTCATCGTCATTATTTGGAGCTCGTTTTACGAGGTAGAATGGGCGTCGTCGATGAAGTTTTTTATTAATTTAAATGATATTTAAATTAATGTTTTTTAGTGAGTTCATTTTATTAATTTAAATGATATTTAAATTAAAGCTTTTTTAAAGTGATTTCAATTTAATTTATTTTATTTTGAATTTATTTTCACAAGTTTATTTTATTGAAAATAAAATAAATATTTGATTTGAAAAATCATTTTATGAATATATTTGATTTGAAAAGTCATTTATTTTAATGGGTTATTTGATTTGAAAAATCGTTTTTAAAAGCGAAGAACTCGTTTTTAACCTTGTTTTTTAGCTCGATTTTAGCTCGATTTTTGAGCCCGTTTCTTTTGCGAATTGGCACGAATCTCGAGTACATTAACCCACCTAGACCAATACCCATCAACCCATGTTCGAACCCCCTCACAAGCAGCCCAAATTCTCGTCCCAAACAGGCCACAAGCAGCCCGCACCAATGCAGCCCCCCTGTTTTTGCGTGCCAATTCCCAAGCCCAAACCCGCTCCAAACACTACCAAGACCCGTACCCATTAACCCTAACCCATACCCTAGTATCCTACCCATATTATCCTAGCTTAATCACCAAGAAAACCCTCCTCAAACCCTCACAAAAACCCATGGACAGCAGCCATACGGGATTGAGCCCGACTGCTTCCTCCTCTCTTTTAACCTATTTTAAACCCTTATAAATACCACCCCTTCACCATACATTCATTCCTCGAAGTTCTCCATACATCCAAACATCACATAGAAGCTTTAAACCTCAGAAACAAACCCTAAACATCCTCCAAAAACCCTAAACAAAACCGACACACAAACTGAAACTGTTTGTGTGTCTCCTTCGAAAACCCTTTCGTTCCTCCATCAAATCACCATAAAAATTCGAGTTTCTTGTTCCTAATTAACCATATAACATCCATATACACATTAGATAAAGAATTACGAGCCAAATTGCCCTTGAGAGTACACGAAATCCCTCGAAAAACAGAGTGAAATAACACTCTGTTTTCGCGGTTTCTTCTTGTCTGTCCAGTTCTGTTTGTGCTCGTTTTTCGTGCCCAATAACCCAAAACGAGCAGGGGTTGCTTTAAGATCCTTGTTCTCCTCTCTTTCTAGTTTCCAAAACATCTTTCGAATCGAATTTTCGTCGTGAAACGAGGGAGATATCACTGTTTTAAAATCGCTGTCCAGAAACTTTCCAAAACGCGCGTGTGCTTTGTTCTTCGTCGACGACGGCCTCTCGAGATAAAATCTACCTTCGATTACGACCCAAGACGGTGTCAACGATACATGTAGGTTGAGGGTGCATCAAATCCCCTTCTCTTTCCTTTTTTATTTCGTTTTTTTATGCTTTTTTTATAGCTTGTTTTTTGTTTGTTTTTTTTCGTTTGTTTATCGTTTGTTTTAATTTAACTATGAAACTAGTTAGTCCGAGTATGAGTTAAAGTACCACCATGAACACCCGCGTTGACTTGAGATGGGAAAAGAAACCGCTCCTTCTGTCGGTCGTACACCCCCGTCTCATTTACATATCCTCGTGTTCAAGGTAGGGCATAAATAAAACAATTATCTAACTTTGTTCTTCATTTTCGACCCCCTTTTGTTTCGGCCAAATCGATGGACCCTAGGACCCGTTGCATGTTAGTTTAACCTCTGATTGTTAACCTATGACATATTTAGATAACATTAATTTAATTTAATAACCTAATTAGACACGATAGGTGGCTTCGACGTAAGTTGTAAAATCAATCGACGATTCTGTAATTAATTGAATGCATCTATCTCTTTCACTTAAATTCTCGCTAGTATAAGAGTGCGTGATTAGCACCTTCTTATTGACACTCGATGAGTTAATCTAATTTGCAAACTTGACCTAATTCAACCCCTTTGGGCCGTGTGGAACACTCGATCTTAAGCGAAGCTTTCTGACCCTTTTTTATCATCGTTTTCTAATCCGTTTTGCAATCATTCGATCTAACTAATGAACCTAACTTAGGAACTAGGTTGGCCTTGTCTTGGCCGTGAGGGTTGTCGTTGGTTTGGGCTGTGAGTTGGCCGTGTGTTTTGGCTTTCTTATTTCGTTTCTCTTTCTTTGTTTATCATTTGTTCTTTGTTGTTTTGTAGCTTGTAATTTACAGTTTGTTTATCGAGTTGTAATCTTTCAAGTTTGTTTTACTTTTATTGAGTCAAAACCTTTTCTAAAAACCTTAGTCTTGTTTGGTTAGACGGTTGTTCCCCAATGCTTGTAGGAGCGTAGTAAACCGCATGTTGTTTAAAGCAACATGGCCCGGTTTATGCTAATGCATGCTTTGGTGCGTAGCCCTATGTCTAATTCGATGGGATTAAGTGAAAGCACACATTACGAGGAGTGACCCAAGGCCGTGTGTCATGTGAGCCGTGGGCCACCCCTCATGTGCACGGTTTTCTAGGCCAACGGCCGTGTGTGGTGTCATGTATTGCGTTGTATATAGCAATTGTATTTAGATCGAGTTGTATCTTTAATTCGTTGTTGTGTCGGCATGAAATGCCTGGTTTGTAATAGGTAGATCCCAACGGCTCCCCCATTCCCCCTTAAGCCTTGCTTGTTTTATTTTGTATGTTGTTAGATTAATCAACCCACATGCTAAATTACAACTTTGACAAAGTTAGTTTAGTTGCATCTAAAACGACATAGAAATTGTTGTCACATGATAGGGTTAAAACAACGTTTGCATATCATACATCGCAGTAGCTATGACCTTGTTTGAAATCCGACACTTGACTTAGTAGAGGCCGTTATTGACGGGCGGGGTTGGGTGTCCTTATGGGCTTCCCAACACGTACCCTCACCCCTTACTCAAGATCTATGGTTTGTGGATCCGTCTAAATACCATTGGATTACGAGAGTCATTCAAATCGAGTGATATAGGGTACAAGTCTTTATCTTTAATCACTCGTAGTCGATTGGCTTTATGCTTTTCGATGAAAGGTATAAAGTTGACTTGAACGGTTCCAAGTTCCCAAAAAACTTGGTGGCGACTCTAATACGTCTTAATTCGATTCGAAAGAACCTCGAGTCGATTATGCCTAGTGTGGATCCCGCGGACGCAGTTCCCGAGGGCCTTGTCCACACTTTGTATGATTGGTAGTGATTATATGTTTGTATGTTAGGAGGAGGATTCGTAGAGGAAGCATTTTGATATCAGCTGTGAGATCGTCTGATTGTGTTGTGCTTTCCAGGTAGGGTTTCCCTACTCAGTATTAGTCCCATAATTGGTTGTGATGTGTTGTGGTTGTTGAATAATATCGTAATTGTGTTGTGACGGTTGTTGATTGTGATTGTTTGTCTCTGGTTCTCGAGATGTGTTCTCGGCTGAGTGGAGTCACTTGCGGGAGTGGCTTCACGCCCTAGTTTCGCCCTTCGTGGAACCCGCCACGGAAGGGGATGTGCACATTAATGGGACAGGGTTATCGCTCGGTATGATGAGCGGGGATTTGGTGGGTACGGCTGCGGTCCCCCACTGGCAGGGCTGGTCCAGTGGACAGTCGGTGACAGAGATTGATTGGAGTGGGTTATTGTATGTGACTGTTTGAGCTGTCTTGATTACTGTATTGTTGGTGATATAAATTGTGTGATTAGTACTGACCTTGGTTTATTGTTTTAAAACCTGCGGTGATCCATTCGGGGATGGTGAGCAGATATTGAGTAGGTATGAGTTGAGTACTGGGATAGCTGGGATGTGCCATGGTCTGATGATAGAAGTCTTCCGCTGTAGCTAGTAGTTTAATAAACATTCAGTTAGCTGATTAGACAGTTGGTTTGAAACATGTATTCGTATTTTGGTTTTGGTTTTGAGATTGTAACCTTTCACTAAAGTATTTCTATTTAAATGTTGTTTCATTATTGTTTATTTGATTATCATTGCCTCGGGTAACCGAGATGGTAGCATCCTTATACCTGGGTGGTCCTGGTAAGGCACTTGGAGTATGGGGGTGTTACAAAATGGTATCAGAACGACGATCCTGAAACCTGTAACCAATGAACCGAATGAATATAGGGAGTCAATTAAAATGAACCCGGGGTAAAGGTTGTAGGAGCTAATGCAAAGGCTTGGGAGACGTCCTAAAATCGCGAAATCGCCCTACAATTTTGAACCGGTCACATGGGGGGGGGGGGGAATATATGTCAAGTCGTATGTGTTGTTTGTTCGCTTGTGTGTGGATGTGATGAAGTATGTTGTAATTGTTGGATGTTTGGAGTAGAAGGTTGAGAATATGAATGAAAGATTGATGAGACATATAGAATTATTGTTGGAATAAGAAGCATGTTGGATGTTTACTATGTGGCGTTTGATAACATGATATAGTTGTTTCGTTAATCATATGAAGAGTTGAGTAGCATAGTATGCTTAACTATGATATAATGTTGTGTTTATAAAGTTGTTTTGTATGTGGGGGTATGATATAACATAAGGGTAGCATATTTGAGTTAACATGACTCGATCGAGTGGGTCTGACTCGATCGAGTGGGTATTTGACGATTTTGTAACCAGAATCGTCTTTTTGCGCACTCGATCGAGTATTTCGGGCACTCGATCAAGTAGGAGGTCACTCGATCGAGTAGCCTGGCTACTCGGTCGAGTATGTTAGAGATCAGAAGGTCTGTTTGGGGTCTGGACTCGGGGCACTCGATCGAGTATGGTGGGCACTCGATCGAGTAGCCTCTTACTCGATCGAGTAGGTTTAGGCACTCGATCGAGTGTGTTCTAGGCAGTCCGCTTTCGTGTTTTGGGGGTTTTAGTGCGTATATTTATGTCTACCCTTTCTTATATTGTTTCAAGATGCCGCCCAAGAAAAACGCTTACTATGCGAGAGCTGAGACCATGAACATGGATGATATAGTTAAGATGTTGGAGCATCAGGATGCTCTTACCGAGGCCTTAAATAAAGTGGGAAAGGATAAGGAGGTTGATCACTCTAAGATCAGCCTTTATATAGCGAGGTTTAACCCAAAAAAGTACAAGGGGACTGGGGAACCAAACCTTCTTGACAACTGGCATCGTGAGATGGAGAACATACTAGACCTGGTTCACTGTCCTGATGAGATGAGAGTAGAGCAAGCTGCGTTCTACCTGAGGGAAGCAGCTGGTGAGTGGTGGGATAAGGTGAAGGTGAGTGCTAGGGAGTTGTATGCGAACCAGGGTTTACCTGCTATACCTTGGGAAGAGTTTCGGAGGGCTATGAGGAAAGAGTTTGTACCGAAACATGTGAGGAGTAAGCTGAGAGAGGAGTTTGATGGGTTCAAGATGACATCTGATATGTCGATTCTTTGAGTACTACAAGCGATTCAATGAGAAGTCTAGGTATCTTTGAGGATATGGGTTTGAGTGAGGAGAACCTGGCGCTGAGGTTTGAGAGGGGGTTGACCCCTAAGATCATGGATAAGCTACCTGTAGGAGTCCTTACCGATGTTAAGGAAGCTTATGAGAGGGCTGGGAGAGCTGAGAGGTTAGTGGAGATAGCTCAGGAGAGAGTGGGTGTTGAGAAAAAAAGGCTGAGAGTGAGGGTGGTGGCCAATCTAGTCACAAGAAAGGCAACCACAATCAAGCTAAAGGGTTTTCTTAAGGTCGGCTTGATCTTTGGGGCTTCCTTTGGGCATGGCCGTGTGAGTGGTAGTGGTAGTTGGGGATGACCTGCTATGGCTGTGTGGCGGTGTAGGCCACAAGAGACATGAGTGCACGAGTATGCCCGGAGCTTTTTAGGGATCGGCTCGGGAGCTATTCTCGGGGACCCGCACGAGTTATGCGAGCAACAGACCAGGTGGGTCATGGTCTAACCGGGGAAGTCAGGGCTATCAGGGTGGAGGTAACCGCAATGGCGGTAATTCTTATCAGAAACCAGCTACGAACAAAAACAACAATCAGGGGTCGGGTGCTAAGCCGACCACATTAGCCAGTACTGTCCAGGGAGGTGGATAGAAGACCAGTGAAAAGCTGTTCATGATGGACAAGAAAGCAGCTGAGGAGGATGCACATGTTATCACTGGTACTTTTCTTGTTAACGGTATTCATACCTTTGTTTTGTTTGATTCGGAGGCATCTCAGTCGTTTGTATCTTCGAGTCATGTTAAACGGTTGGGTTTGAGAGTATATGAGTCTGTAAGCGAGAAATTTTTTATACCTTCGGGTGAGTCTGTATCGTGTGGGAGGTTGTTTAGAGATGTGTCTATGATAGTTGGGCAAGTTGATCCACCTGTACACTTGCTAGAGTTTCCTTTTGATGGTTTTGAGATGATAGTTGGGATGGATTGGTTGGGAAAGTATAAAGCTAAGATAGACTGTCATCAAAAGAAAGTGTCTTTGAGAGGGCCTAAGGGTGTTAGTGTGTCTTATCGTGGGTTTATGGTCAAACCCAAAGTTAAGTTGATTGCAGCTGTCACCTTGAAGTCTTATCTGAGGAAGGAATGTCCTTTGATCTTGTGCCATGTGAGAGATGACCGAATAGAGAGTCCGACGGTTGATCAGATACCAGTGGTGGGAGAGTTTGCAGATGTTTTTCCAGAGGAGATTCCGGGGTTGCCACCGAAGAGGGAGATAGATTTCACCGTTGAGTTGAAACCGGGGACGGGGCCAATCTCTAAGGCACCGTACCGGATGGGTCCTAAAGAGATGGAGGAGCTCAGGAAACAGTTAGATGATCTAATAGAGAAGGGATACATTAGACCTAGTGTATCGCCGTGGAGAGCACAAGTTCTTTTCGTGAAGAAGAAAGATGGGAGTTTGAGGTTGTGCATAGACTACAGGGAGCTGAAGTGAGTGACGGTGAAGAACAAGTATCGTTTGCCAAGGATCGATGACCTGTTCGATCAGTTGAGTGATGCATCAGTCTTTTCTAAGATTGATTTGAGGTCGGGATACCATCAGGTGAAGATTAGAGAGGTGGACATACCAAAGACAGCTTTCACGTCGAGGTATGGCCATTGTGAGTATGTGGTGATGCCGTTTGGGTTATCTAATGCACCGGCTGTGTTTATGGATTTGATGAACAGAATCTTCAGACAGTTTTTGGACAAGTTTGTGGTGGTGTTTATCGATGACATCTTAGTCTACTCTAAGACTAAGGAGGAGCATGAGGAGCATCTGAGGATTGTGTTGCAGACTTTGAGGGAGCATGAGTTGTATGCTAAGCTGTCCAAGTGTGAGTTCTGGTTAGAGAAATTTGATTTTCTGGGGCATGTGATCTCTAAGGAGGGAGTAGGCTGTGGATCCGGCGAAGATTGAGGCAGTGACAAAGTGGGAAGCACCAAAGAATGTTGCTGAGATCAGGAGTTTCTTGGGTTTAGCTGGATACTACAGACGGTTCGTGAAAGATTTCTCCAAGATAGGTAGACCTATAACAGCTTTGATGAGGAAAGAGAACAGGTTTCGTTGGGATGAGAGTTGTGAGAAGGCGTTCCAAACCTTAAAGGAGTGTTTGACCACAGCTCCTATCTTAGCATTGCCTGAAGGGATCGAGAACTTTGAGGTTTATACAGATGCCTCAAAGAATGGGTTGGGATGTGTGTTGATGCAGAACGGTAAGGTGATTGCCTATGCTTCTAGGCAATTGAAGCCGTATGAGGAGAACTACCCTACACATGATCTAGAGTTGGGTGCAGTGGTGTTTGCTCTCAAGATTTGGAGACATTACCTTTATGGGGCGACCTTTAAGGTATTTTCGGATCACAAGAGTCTCAAGTACATCTTCACTCAAAAGGAGTTGAACATGAGACAGAGGAGGTGGATGGAGCTGATTGGCGATTATGACATGGATATTATCTACCATGAAGGGAAAGCCAATGTTGTTGCAGATGCTTTGAGTAGGAAGAGTGTACACTCCACGTGTACAGCTTCTATCTTTGATGAGGTTTGGGAGATGAGGTGGGGAAGTTTGGGATACATAGGATGCAGAGAGGGGATGCTGTGGGAGATTTGACAGTACAACCTGATCTTTATGATGATATTCGAGGTAAACAGGCTTTAGATCCTAAGATGGTTGAGTGGAAAGCTGGAGTAGAGAAAGAGATTGTGGAGGACACAAGCTAATTTCCCACAAGGGACAGTGTCTCGATTCTCTATTCATACAGATGGTAGCTTGAGGTTTGATGGTAGGTGGTGTGTCCCTAATGATGAGGAGCTGAAAAAGACAATCATGACAGAGGCACATTGTACACCGTATTCAGTACATCCAGGTGGTGACAAGCTATACAAGGATTTGAAGAACACGTTTTGGTGGCCTGGGATGAAGAAAGAAACATCTGAGTTTGTGGCCCGTTGTTTGACATGCCAGAGAGTTAAAGGAGAACAGCGACGACCACAAGGTAAGATTCAGTCTTTAGAGGTACCTGAGTGGAAGTGGGAATCCATTTCTATGGATTTTATCGTGGGTTTGCCAAAGAGTCAACAGGGTAACAACATGATATGGGTGATAGTGGATCGACTGACCAAGTCAACTCACTTTGTGCCAATGAAAGATACATGGACTAAAGCACAATTAGCTATGGCTTATCGAAAGAATGCGCTAAAGTTACATGGAGTCCTTAAGGTCATAGTGTCTGACAGAGATGCGAGATTTATCTCAAGGTTTTGGAAAGAGTTGCAGGAATCTTTGGGAACAACTTTGAAGATGAGTACAACTTTTCATCCTGCGACAGACGGTCAGACGGAGAGAACAATCAAAACTCTTGAGGATGTGTTACGAGCTTGTGTGATGGACTTTAGTGGTAGCTGGGAACAGAGGTTGGATTTGATAGAGTTTTCTTACAACAACAGCTATCACACTAGTATTGACATGGCACCGTTTGAGGCTTTATATGGCAGGAGATGCAGGAGTCCAATTTGTTGGGACGACAGTGCTGAGGCAGCGGTTCTAGGACCAGAGATGGTACATGAGATGGTTGAACAGATTAAGATGATCAGGGAACGGATGAGAGCAGCTCAGGATAGGCAAAAGAGTTATGCAGATCTACATCGCCGGGATATAGAGTTTCAGGTTGGGGATAAGGTTCTTCTGAAAGTGTCTTCTATGCGTGGGGTTATGAGATTTGGGAAGAAAGGTAAGCTGAGTCAGAAGTTCATCGAGCCTTATGAGATCTTAGAGAGAGTTGGAGAGGATGCATATCGTCTGGCTTTACCAGCTGCGTTAGAGAGAGTGCATAATGTATTTCATGTATCGCAGCTGCAGAAGTATGTGAGTGACCCATCACATGTGTTAGAGGCAGAGAGCTTAGAGCTAGATGAGTCTTTATCCTATCTTGAGGTACCTAAGCAGATTCTTGACCGGAAGGTTAGGACGACTAGGAGTGGTGAGACAGTTTTGCTTAAGATCCTCTGGTCTAACCACGAGACTGAGGAAGCTACATGGGAGGCAGAGGATGCCATGAGAGAGCGTTACCCTTTCCTTTTTGATCAAGTATGTATGGTTACGGGGACGTAACCTTATTTCTTTTAGGGGGGTAGGAGATGATCGCAAAGAGTTTTTAAGAGTTTTTATACCCTTTTTATGTTGTGTCGGTATAGTTGTTGTCGTTGAGTCGGGTTGAGTTTGGGTTAATAACATGTTTTATGTTGAGTTTGTTTTGGTTGTCGAGTTGGGAGTGTCGTAGTGTGAGTCTTTGTTTTGTTGTGGTTTGAACTTCGGGGACGAAGTTCTTTTTAAGGAGGGAAGACTGTAATACTACGTATTTATGAGTCTCTGGGTACTCTATCGAGTAGGCCTTACTCTGTCGAGTAAGGGCGAGTTGCAGATTAAAATAGTTTCTGACCTGTTGGGTACTCGATCGAGTAACGTGGATACTCGATCGAGTAAGGGGGCACGCGATCGAGTACCTTAGCTACTCGATCGAGTAGCCGGTTTAAGGGGGATGATTTCTCGGGTTTTGTTAATAATGCGATTAAGTATATAATAACTTCCGTCATTGTTCTTAAACACTTTTTAAAATCTAATTACTGTGAAAAGAGAAATCAAACTACGTCATTCGCTTTAATCGCATTGTTGGCAAATCCCGGAGCTTGGAAGGTCGGATTTTACCTTTCTTTATACCGTTGCGATCCTTGCGTCGAGGGTAAGACCTGTATACCGTTTTTATAGTATTTCATGAAAGTTAGTTAAACCCTAATATTGGGAATTGGGGGTTTTGTTGCTTTGTATGATTGGTAGTGATTATATGTTTGTATGTTAGGAGGAGGATTCGTAGAGGAAGCATTTTGATATCAGCTGTGAGATCGTCTGATTGTGTTGTGCTTTCCAGGTAGGGTTTCCCTACTCAGTATTAGTCCCATAATTGGTTGTGATGTGTTGTGGTTGTTGAATAATATCGTAATTGTGTTGTGACGGTTGTTGATTGTGATTGTTTGTCTCTGGTTCTCGAGATGCGTTCTCGGCTGAGTGGAGTCACTTGCGGGAGTGGCTTCACGCCCTAGTTTCGCCCTTCGTGGAATCCGCCACGGAAGGGGACGTGCACATTAATGGGACAGGGTTATCGCTCGGTATGATGAGCGGGGATTTTGTGGGTACGGCTGCGGTCCCCCACTGGCAGGGCTGGTCCAGTGGACAGTCGGTGACGGAGATTGATTGGAGTGGGTTATTGTGTGTGACTGTTTGAGCTGTCTTGATTACTGTATTGTTGGTGATATAAATTGTGTGATTAGTACTGACCCCGGTTTATTGTTTTAAAACCTGCGGTGATCCTTTCGGGGATGGTGAGCAGATATTGAGCAGGTATGAGTTGAGTACTGGGATAGCCGGGATGTGCCACGGTCTGATGATAGAAGTCTTCCGCTGTAGCTAGTAGTTTAATAAACATTCAATTAGCTGATTAGACAGTTGGTTTGAAACATGTATTCGTATTTTGGTTTTGGTTTTGAGATTGTAACCTTTCACTAAAGTATTTCTATTTAAATGTTGTTTCATTATTGTTTATTTGATTATCATTGCCTCGGGTAACCGAGATGGTAGCATCCTTATACCTGGGTGGTCCTGGTAAGCCACTTGGAGTATGGGGGTGTTACAGTTTACTTTCCGGATTTATTTCTTACTGTTGGATGACTGTACTCGGCCATAAGGCCGTTACTTATTTAGCTTATTGTGTAGTGACTCCTTTGAGTTGGTTATGTTTAGTATGGTGGTAGTAAGTTTTGTTGCAGGTGAATTCGAGGATGCATTGTGTTGCAGTGCCTTACAAAGCTCTCTACCTGTTTAAACTCGACCGAGTAAAGGCACTACTCGACCGAGTATACTATTATACTCGACCGAGTAGAGTTTACTCGACCGAGTAGCCACTCATACTCGGCCGAATGTGACTGTTACAGGAACCTTTTGTGTTTGATATTTTCCGAACCATCAGATCTATTTGATTAGTGGTGTGTAAAGTGTATGGGTGCCTCATAGTATCGCTTAGCGTAACCAATTGTCCAAGAATGGACTACGATCATGTTACATGTATGCATGTGCTTGGATAATATGTCAAATTATGAATGTTTCTTCACATTGCTATGGTCAACATGAAGGCTCTTATCTTGTTCAAGGTGCTGCAATTCGATATACAAACATATATATATATATATATATATATATATATATATATATATATATATATATATATATATATATATATATATATATATATATATATATATAGAAATTGCATCAAGTGAGTCTAGGTATCTTAGGTGAGTCCGTCCCGCGAATCTCAACCATTAGATTTTGTGATTGATACACGGCTGAGATTAAATGTGGAATCAAGTATATAAGCTATGTCATTCACGATCACGTTCATAATTTGTGTTGACTTTCTCTCTCTTCAATCACTCTCCCTCTAGATTAATTTCACTCTGCTACATCTATTCATTCTCCTCCCGTCACAAAAGCTAATTCCACTTTGCAATTATACAAACCTAACAATTCAGGAATCAATTAATTGAACAATTCAATCAAAGTCGTGTCATATTATTCAATTAATCGCTAACCTTCAGTCGATTTTCAGTTGATTTTTGAATTTCGTCAGATTCAATTCATCGCATACTTTCTGTCAATTTTGCAGGTGATTTTCGTTTGCTTCTCGCATTTTTTATTCAATTCTAGTCCTTCGAATTTCTTACTCAATTGATATTAATTTACAATTTCTAACGCATACTTTTGAAGTATTTTTTGTGTGTTGTTGTTATGCGAGAATCTCAGATTTGATGCGCCTAATTAGTTTTTGCATTCATGTCTTTCTTTTAATTTTAGTTGTGATTGATGTTATCGCTTGTTCTTGTTAATTAATTTCTGTTTAATTTAGGTTTTCGTTTTCAACAAAAAAAATTAGGGTTAATGTTTTGCTCAAACTAAGTAATTGATTTTTCGTCAAAAAATTATGTTTAATTTGCATGTTGCTGGTGTTCATAGTGCAATTTTATGAGTTGTTAAATCGTGTTATAATATCATTTTTATACTGTTCGTTGTCGATCTTATGTATTTATATTATTTGTCAAAAATTTAGGGTTATGATATTGAGAAATTCATAACTTGATTTGTTTTCATGAAAATTGGGGATAAACTGAGACGATTAAATTAGCTTTTGTAAATTCTCGGCACATGTTACTGTAACAATGTTACTGTATTATTGTTACTGTAACAATTGT